>NC_143584.1:63425051-63725051 GCF_048544385.1 Mastigoproctus giganteus | reverse complement strand
AATTAGAAGACTGAGTGGCAATCATTAAGAGAAATGAAAGGAAATGAAAGGATGGAAAATTTTTGCGAAGATTTCCAATAATGGCCAAACATAAATCGATATCGATTAGGTTTATTATTACATGGACAACAAGTGGTTAGTGTAATTAATTGATTTGGGTCATCAAGACTAGAGAAGGGAGAAAAGAAACGAAAGAATTAATAAAACTAAAGAAAAAGTCCAAGAAGCTTAGAAACTTTAAAATGAAGTATTTTTCTAATGGCTATGATTTGAATTTTTATAGAAAGCATAATCCACTTATAATCCAAAATGAATTTGGAACTTTCGTATTTACATTAGACAATGGTTCCATTATTGTACGGTAATATAAAAATAGAATAGCGTAATAATATTGAAATAGTTTAACTCTGTTTGTAATATAAATGAGTCCGAAATATAAGAATGGCACCATAATTAAGTACGAGTAAAATAATAACAAATAATAATAATAATGCCTTAAATAAATTAAAATAACGGATAAAATGTAAAATTAATAGTAAAATAAGTTATGTATGTAGTATGTTAGATTTCAGTTGCGTTTAGCAAATAGACAATCATGATTTATAACAAAAAAAGCAACGGCTTTTAAGCGCAAACTGAGAATATTTCTTTTTTCGCATCCGCCACATTTGCCCATTCATTCTTCAATCAGCGCCTGACAACAAACTTAATATGCGAGATGTACGAAAAAGAAATTAAACAATACTTATAAACGGTTATTATAATCATGTTTATAATTATAACTTTAAATGTTTACAATTATAACTTTTAACGTTTACAATTATAACGTTTATAATTATAAATTATAAACGGTAATTATTGTTTTTAATTATCCCTATTTTAATGAAATCTAGGAAAGCATCAAGGAATTTTTCCAAAGGGCCAAAATATAAATTTTCAGGAAAATAACCCGGCTCTCGCTGAGAGTCGAGTTATTACACGAGAACGGATAAATGAAGAAATAATAATTGCCGGATTTGTATTGGTCCGATTTCAGTGAAATTTGGAATGGCTCGACAAATCTTTTTTAAAAAGTCGAAATATAAAATTTCATGAAATATGTCCATTAGAGCCGAGTTATTACATGAGGAAGGACGGACGGACATGAGGAGGACAGTGGGGGCATTATCCATATTTGATAAAGCGCCTAACAATAGCACACAAAGCGTACAAGCTATAGTAGGTAAAATAGGGTAAGATACTTTGTTCTCGATATTTTCTTCATTTTTTTTAATCAAAAACAGCGAATACCAATTAATTACAGAAATTATGATATATATAAACAATTGTAATAATAAATATCTGATTTATAAAGACCAGTCCTTTCATGACAATGCATTGACTTTTCCCGAAAGACCTACTTTTGAAATGCTAAAGTACAAACTCTGCTGTTTTCTTACTATATATGGGAAAAATCTTATTATATAAAAGAATTTATAATAGGAGTCATAACCAATTATTTTTTAAATGTAATGACAGGATGTCAAATTTTACAATTTGACATCCTAGTGCAATTTAGTGATATATCCGAATAAATGTCAGAACAGCACTTGAGCTACAGACATATAAGTAAGATGAGCTATACAGTGCTCATTTGTAATGAAAGTTCAGAACGCAGTGGAAACATATGGAGAATTTGGAGTGGTGGATAGCTAATGGTAGGACAGCCGTAGCAAAGGTGGTACAAGCTTTAAATCTGCCAGGCATGTAATTCCAAGGTTATGGCACCAACATTAGGAAACTGGAGAGCAGCAATCCGAAATGACTGCTAGCTAGCCCTAAGAGCGAAATTCTACAGAGAGAGAGAGAGAGAGAGAGAGATGGCAACCAGCAGCTCTCTCTTTCTCGGAAACTCATTACCCGTAGGTAAGATAAATATGAACTATATACAGGAAGCTTGGACGGGAATTCAGTGTGAGACGGCCCCGTGTTTTGTATACCACTTATCCCCTTCCGCAGGATAAACTGACTTTGTGCAGTCCACAACGTCTCTGGATCCAAGACCAATAGGCAAATGATCTCTCTAAAAATGAGTACATGTTTATTCATCAAACCGATTCTGGACGTGTTCTCATTTGGTGAGAGCGTGCCACATTCTCCCACCTTTCTTTAATTGGCCAGGAGCATAGAACGAGATCCTTCTGCCTACGTTAGGCTCTTCAGTGGCGCTTAAAACGTTTATCTTCCACGTATGGGCTCGGTTGGTCAACGAATTCCTCTGAAGTAGGTTATTGGCTAGCGATATCTGCCGATCTTAATCCGTTTGAACATGTCTGTTGTATTTGTATGCAGCAATCAATAAACAATTTTTCACTGATTCCCATATATTTTTTGTCTAGGATATGCATACCACTCGTTTCTTTATATGCTCTGAATAGTATTACATATATAAAGAGATAAATAATGAATAAACCATAATAACTATCTTTGATAAATAATAAATAAATTTCTACAGAAAGGGATCTTAGGGTTATAGAGGTTTAGAGCTGTAACATTTTTTTTAACACGAGAGGTATACGAAATACTACTAAATACGGTGTTTGGGTTGAAGATTGAGACTTGTTGACATAATACTTGAATTTCTGTAAATTGTAATTTTTTTCAGGAAATATTTCGTTGTTCCAAAAACGAAGAAAAGAAAAAGTTGAAGGGGATAAATGAAGAAGAAGGAAGGTTGGTTCTATGAATTCAAAGTTGTCCAGTAAATGGATGTTGACTGGTTGCCGCACGTGTTTGGA
The DNA here is from genome assembly GCF_048544385.1 of Mastigoproctus giganteus. Lineage (NCBI taxonomy): Eukaryota > Metazoa > Arthropoda > Arachnida > Uropygi > Thelyphonidae > Mastigoproctus > Mastigoproctus giganteus. The sequence goes on along the minus strand of NC_143584.1, from coordinate 63,722,274 downwards.
CTGGTTTGGAAGAGAGAGGGGGAAAAATAGGCACATATAAAAGGCCAAAATAGGCCAAAAAGGCACATATAAAAGTCATGCAGAAAAACAGAACGTCTATGAGACAGTGTATAATAAAGAATTTCATCCCTACAAGAATAATATCACTGATCAGATCTGAGGAAACATTTACATCAGAATATTTAAAAGAGTAATGAAGCGAGGGTAACATGGTTTATTCTCCGGAAACTCGAGGTTTTTTTTTTTTTTTTTTTTCCAGCAAACAGAAAATTAATTACAGAACACACAATTTACAGATATACGGAGCAGTATGGACAAGTTGCTGAAGCGCTTAAAACACAACAACCAATTAACTTCGCAGATCATCTTATTTTGCATTTTTGTAATGCCAATCAAGACGAGGTTGCGAGTGGGCATGAGAGAAAGATTCCATTGGAGAAGAGACCGTAGCAAGTTGTGATCTGAAGTGTCTAGAGGACTAGCTCGATCGTGTGTACATGAAAGGGCTATTCGTGAGAAAAATATTGTGTTGGCTGTGTGGTTACGATTGTCTGGCATTCTGGAAGGTAAATGAACAATGTGTTAGTAATTGCAAAAGCCTCAGCATCTCAACCAGATGGGTCTATACTCTATATGATTCGAAAACTGAAGCCAGCTGGGGTTGCGAACATTAAAATCGCCAAGGATTACCTCACGCTTAGGAAAGTTGGACTGGAGAAAGTCGAGTTTCAAAGAAAGGAAGCGAAAGAGTTCCAAGTGATTAGTGAGAGATAGATAGAGGCAACAGATGACTTTGACTAAATTTAGTAGAGAGATTTTATGTCCGTGACAGTGAATATCAGAGTGGATATATAGCACAGATACCACCTTTGAAGCGAAAGGAATCGTACAGCAAATAATTAGGAACAACTTAAATGAGCAGTGGTTGAATCAACCGATAATGGGGACTATGTCAGAAAAAGTAAGTGGAAATGGACATCACTGATTTGGAACCGAGACCGCGCATATTTGTGAGATGAATGAGAAAACTGTTGGGAGGTTTAGATCTTTTCGCAGATAAGTTTGCTCTATTAATTTGACTATTCATGATGTATTCAGTAGTAAAGAAAAAAAAGGGGAGAGGGACATGTCTGAAGTAATGAAATTTTTGGATATGGCGTACACATAGAAAGAATTAGAAGACGAAATGCATAAGGCATAATTTCTTAGGACTTTAGGTAATTAACTATATAATATCGGTGTAGATATACCATAGTTTACCCATAAATTTTAACTGCGTATGTAGTGTAAAAACATCGTTTTAATTGTATCTCATATTAGGGATGCCTTCACAACGAGATATTGCACTACTTCGAATAAGTAACGCGTCTCTAGTAGAGAAGATTCTTCTCTACTAGAGAAGGCTACTAGTCAGAAACAAAAATAACTAAATAATAATAATAAAAATAAAATGCAGTTTAAGTTCAGAAATATGTGACGGCTCTATTAGAATAAATTATTACAAGTAGCACTGATTATAACAATGACAATAATAATTGACCCTTTTTATATGATAATGTGCTTGGATTATTCTCTGTGTTTAAATAATAGACTGGTCTCACGTTTTAAAGAAATGGAGATTAGCCTTTTGGTATGTTTTAAAGTAGCACAATATCCAGATGAGTGGTGATAAGGGTTTTTGGTGCTAATTCCATAGTGATATTCGTTGCAGTTTAAAATCTCATAAGTGGACGGAATAACAGAAGCATTTTTTTCATGTATTAAACTAGCCCATGCAGCTTTTGCTATATTAAATATAGCAAAACGCGCCAAAATTTAAAAATATTTACTCATGCAAGTCCAAGGAGCTAAATATCAAAATTAATACATTACGTCTCCGAATTTAGAAAAGATTTATATTTTCTTGGTGTCAGGTTACCATTTATTCTTAGAATTCTCCTCTTCCCCTTTCCCAAAAGTTGTCAAACTTTTAATATCGTTATGGTTATTACGGCCATAACTGACAAGTCTAACTGCAGCGAGGAACGGCTAACTAGCTACAAAATATAAGGGCTACGGCGTCATAATTATCATTTCAAAACCTTGAAAATAATTATCGCGAATAACATACATTTAATTCTACTTGTCTGTCACATTTTTTTTTTTTTTTTTTCTTTTTTAGGTTTTGGTCATTGTTTTCATGCACCTTACGAAGTTCGGATGATCTCTTTAGTTGTAACTCTGTTGAGATGGCAACCATGCGACACACGTTTGCAGAAGCCACAAGCGGTTGAACGCAGTTTTATAACACGCGCACTCTGAAAGATCTTAATTAAAATCACGTATGTTCTTACATTTGTTAGCACATGTATTTATTACGTGTGTTAACATTTGTGAATACAAATGTAAGAACACATCGCTGCTGGATTTCTTGGTGTATAGTTGTTTTCAAAGTGGCTTACGAACAATAATTTGAATCGGGATAAACTCGGGATATCAGTGTTCTATTTTTTTACAGAACTATAGCAAAAACTTAGTTTGAAAGAATTCAACTTCAGAATGAAGTGAGAAAGTCTTTATTTTGTGTTCTCCCTCTACTCTCTTTAAGAGCTAACACTTCCATAAGCATTTTTTTTACGTGTATAACATTAATTGTTAGCTGCGGTTCGCTTAGTGACAGTATTTAGTTTTATAGTAATAACTCCATTTTCCAATATTGAATGCACAGTTATGAACCTTATATATGGTCACGCTGAGAAAATTTACTTGAAGAGACACAGTTATGCCAAAAAAAAAAAAAAAAAAAAAAAAACCTTTAAGAAAAGATTATCCTCCATGTTAACCAAGTTGGAACGATACATCGGCATCTGCCACTCGTGCGGAGAGGATCGGGTTGTATTCCAGTCGACGACTAAAGAATTCCTAAATCCTCTTCATTCGTGGCTGCAATGAGGAGGTCAGGCTGAGGAGATAGTTTTTCTTCCTTTTAGTTATTCCAACTTTTTTTTGGCCCTCACACATGTTTAGTTTTGCAGTAGTGACTTTTTACTGTTCAACTTCAAGCTCACGGAACCGACTTTTCTTCTTCCTCATTTATCCCTTCAACTTCTGTATTTTGGAACAACGCTTCCTTCACATGTTTTCCTGAAAATTACAATCTACAGAAATTCAAGTCAAGTATCTTCTTCCTCCTTCTCAGCGTAAGGCTGAGAAGGAGGAAGAAGATACTTAACTTGACCAACCAACGCATTGTAATAATTACTATAGGTTCTCATACCTTTCTTGTTTGGGATTTTCACAAAAACAACAACAACAACAACACATAAATGCTCGTGAACACACGAACTACATACATGGATTTGTTTCTTTCAACATGCTGATCATAAACATTGGCGCTTTCATTTATTTCAGCTGACAAACGGAGGCTCGCATCAAGCTGTCTATCCATTCAGATGGACTGGTCGAGGCAGCCCAACCCTATTGCTTGGCTCTCCCATACTCTTATACCTTAAATTGTGGGTGACATTTAAAGAACCCGGTGAATGAAACTAATTTCTGGATAAACTGTGGATAAACTGTGATGTTTTTGTATTCTCTCTTGTGAACTCCTCTGACCCCATGTGGTCGTCTCCGAGTATAAAATGAATAAATGCATTTATTTATTTATTCATTTAATTTGTATTTGTATAGCAAATACAAATATTTAATTTGTATTTGTATAGCGTCCCAAAGATGATATCTGGGTGGGCTATAAAATCCGTTACAGTGGCGAAATTCATAGCAGCTGGTATTGGGCTGGTTCAACAAAATGCTTGAACAGCAGTTCAAGATAATGCCACAGAATTCGTGTTTGCCTTACATATCCATTTTCCTAAAGGTATGTGTTATACAGACACGATGGGGTGTTTTTGCAGCCTGCCTGGCATGGCTGACGAACAAGATCGCTGCTGAGATAATTCATATAGAAAAAAGCGCAATACTCTGTCTTAAGCACGAAAAATAGTGGTATCTGCTCTTCCTTTAAATTCCTCACACCCCTGTGGACTGATGCCCAATGGTTAGGCAACATCCTTGGAATAAATAAAGCCATCATCATCTTCACGGACAAGCCAATACAAGACACCTTTAAACCTGCAAACCAGTAACAGTCTCTATGGTGGTTGTTTTTAAATAAAATTAAAACAGATTTTATCTTTATACTCTGGGATGACTATATAAGGTCAGGGGAGTTCACAAACACTACAGAGAGAATACAAGAGCATGAACGGCTTACCATGGGACCGTATTTAGAATCACGTGGGTCAGCTCAAACACTTGTACTACTGCATCCTAGCATTTGATGACCACTCGGCTATGGCGCCCGTCGTTTTGGCGCATCAGCATCTTAGGCCACATTATGCCAATGTGTTTACAATGGCGTAATATGGTTTTACATCCTCTACTGAAGAGACCTTTAAGAAATCCTCTGGTCTCCGCCGGGATCTGAACGAATGACAAGTGACCTAAACCACTGTCACAGAAATATCGCTCTTTAAAAAATACAAAGGTCTAAACGGTTAATGTAGCAAATAATCTAGTGATCGACTCACTAAAGGGATAACAAAGTAAGAATTCTGCATCCTTGCCAATACAACAACTTGTTGTGCTATGATGCTAGAAACTGATAATATCTGCATTACAGTAAAGTAGCATACACTAATGCAGAATTGTGATCCCCCCCCACACACACACAATCGGAAGTCAGGTGCAAAACCAATCTTCCTAAAACGTTCCGAGACTACATTGTCAGCAAAACCATTTTACTGCCATGTGTAGCACGTTTCTCAGATGGCAATCTTCTAGACCAGAAGCACTAACGTATTTCTTTCTTGGATGGTTAGACGTTTTATTTGTAGGTTTTTTTTTTTTTTTTTTTGGTTATTTTTTGTTCTCAAGGTCAAAAGCGAAGCTTTCTGAAGCATCTTTTAAAACTCCGAGTTTTATACTTTAAAGGAAAGAGTGGATTATTTTAAAGGGTATGGGAAATTTATCCCCTGTCCTGTCTCGAGAGCGGAATCCAGAGTCACCTAAGTAATCAGTAATACACATTCATGCACCGGGTTCTAAGCCTTCTCGAACATCGCACAGTCAACAGAAAGTATGCCTTTCATGAAAAGTTCATGTTTTGAATATGGGGCTTTACAAAACACTGTTTTGATATTTTATTTTTTAACGATGAATGAGTGAATACTGTTTAAGTTACATAAGAGCAATTAAATTTTTTAATTGTATTTTTTGTAATACGTTTATAATAAAGTTATTTTTTTAAATTTTTTCTACTGGTGATTATATTCTTTCTCATGCTTGCAAAATATGGGAGGGCCGCCATAGCCAAGAGGGCACAGAAGTCTATGCGTTTGAGTAACCGTGGTTCAAGTCATATGACTACTAAATACTGTGATGTTCTTGTATTCTCTATATTTTTGTGAACTCCTCTGACCTTATGCGGTCATTTCGGAGTATAAACAGAAAAAAAAATATATACATAAAGTATATTCGAGAAATTAACTTGGTACCAGATTGGTACTTCACCTTTTTCAATAATCGCTGTACTGAAAAGGCTGGAGACCCTTGTTGCATAAATTATTCTTTGTAGGGTCTAAGTAGCCTTGTTTAACCCGAATGAGAGAGTAAAATGCGGCATTAAGCCAGAGCAAATTCGCTTTTCTATGTACCAAGTGCTTATGCGGTTAGACTTGTGATTTCAAGAATTAAAATCTTGTGATTTCAAGATTTTAGGTATTAAGGTATTTTTACATCAGTTTGCTTTTTGTCTTGGACACCTCTCCTCTCTCGTTGACTTTCTTTTTAAAATGCAATTTGTTTTCAAGGCCAGAAATCCAGTGAGATATTGCCATATCGTTAATTTATGTATGCATATCGATCTCTCTTTCTAAAGGTGACAAAAGATTTCTTCTGAGTTTTTCCTTTTATAATTAAAAATTTCAAAACTTATTGGTAAAGTGACTAGAAGTTTAAAAATGCTGTTTCTCTTCAGAAAAAATAAAATAAATAATAATTAATGTTATTATTAATTTTCTTTATTTTTAGAAGTTGTTATATTAATAATAAATAATAATAATAATAACAATAAAATGAAATGATAAGTAACAATAACGTGATTATGCAAATGCACTGCGGATGCGTACTGTAAGCTAAATAAAAGTATGGAGAACGATACTTTTTTTTTTCTTAAGGTTTCAATGCTTCGGTTTATTAATTTATTATGATTTATTAATTTATCTTGCAAAATATAAGAAAAATAAAGCTCAATCTTTCCTACATAAATAATATTGTTAAATAAAAGAGAACATCTCATATCTTTTTGTAGGAAAATTCTTCAACCCAACGTTCAACATCCAAATTGATCTGGTTAATACATTATGTCAAAGGCAGAAATAATCTGGTCACTGATAAAGAAGTTTAGTCAAAAATATTTTAATGTAGAATTTGACAATTGTCTTCGGTTTCCAGTCTGTTTATTGCTGGTTGGTTTAGTTTTGGGTGGGTTGGTGTGCATCAGCTACGCTTTGCTCGTAGCTGATGCACACCAACAGTGAGGGATAATGGGAACTGAATACAAGATTAGTTTTTTAGAAAATCGGGTTCAATTAACAATATTTTAATGGTTTAGATCGCGTTTTTAACTTGGGCCTTTTACATAATGTATTAATCGGATCAATTGGATGTGAGCGTTTGTTTGTAGAATTTTCCTACGAAAAGGTATTGAGATGTTTTCCTTTATTTAACAACATTAATTTATCTGCAGCATCATATGCTATGCCACTATAGCTTGAGTATGTTGTTTGTTTGTAATTTGTTTTTTTAGGAGCATTAGCAACTAAGGCCATATTGCTCCGGGGATATGCGGTGGTCATTCCCTGACCTTTCCGCATCCTCCGTATTTGGTGGTCACAGGCTCGAACCCCGATCTAATCAAGAAGCGTGTGCTACGCACTGCTGCTCCTGCCCACCTGGCTACAGAGGCGCCATAGCTTGAGTAAGCTGAACACATAATCTGAGCAAGTAATGTCCTCTGAACACGGATTACTTCATGTTCGTAAACAGAAGAAAAAGGATGTGGTTCTTTTCAGGGCCGATACCATACGAAAGAATTAAGTGTCGTAAAAGCACCTTTCATGCATTGAATTAAAATGCGCTGTAGATAAAGCTAAAACTTAATGATTGTTGTTAAACAAAAATTACTTCAAGAACTATTGAGTTTCGTGGTAGTGTGCTTCACAGTAGGTCGAGATCCATTATTTACTGAATTACTGCAGAACGAAAGAGAAATGAATTTTTGTTTTAAAGATGAGGATAGTAAGATAAGTTAAAGATGAAAAAGTTAAATGGGTGATGGCTCTACACAGACATTCTTACATTATTATAAGCGATGTTTGTTATAAATACTTGATACTTCTCCAGATGGACTGTCGTAATTTTCCGCCCATAATCTGCTTTACTACACAGTATCCTCTTTCTTGATTTATCCGCGTATCGTCTAAGTGCAGCCACCATATTTGTGTAATGGAAGCTCCGCCTGCTTTTACCATCACCTGTTTGCGAAGATAAAACCACACCTGGTTCAGGGATGGAATAATAGTACCGATGACTTACGAGCTTTCTAGGAACATATTCCATCCCAACAAGGCGCTTCTTCGTTATTCTCCACTGGCCACAACATGCTTCTGCTGTCCTTTTAACCTTGCATTAAGGGCAGACAAGAGAAGTCAGATGTGTCCACTAAAAAAATCTATAATGTGACTGGGAATGTGAAAAATGGGAGGTCCACCATTCATCAAGAGCCCATTGTTAACGGTCCGTTGCGTTCGCAGAATCCCCACTACTCCAAGTGAACTAAGTGACTAGCTTCTCTTGATCATCCCCATCTGATGAAACCACAGATAGTCCGGACATGGTTACAAAGACACCAGTTCTCCGTCCGGACATGTTCGATAAGATCACTACTACTGACTTGTCGGCTTTTTGGCCGTTTGCCTGGGTGCATTGAAAGCTGTCAAACGCTGCAGAGGCTTATCTGATGCCATCAAGCGAACACTCACTTTCTATAGCGAGGGCAGATGGCGTCCGTTCAGCTACTCGTTCAGTGAAGCGATGTCTTTTAGTCCCCCATTACAGTTTCTTCGTGTGGTGAGTTATCTCCACATCCCTTTACTCAGACATCGCCCACTTATCACTCAGCTGTCATAACCTCGCAGTTAGTGACCTCTACAAACGCAGTGGTGTTGTGAGAATATTCACTCTCCCGGTATTTAGGACAAATGTTGTTGAATATCAATAGAAATAGTTTGCCCCTACGTATTGACTCCCCCATCCCGTCTTTTTCAAAAAAAAAAAAAAAAAAAAAAGTTCTGGTGACCACCTCTTGCACTCTCTACTACTGTTTTGGCCTGCGTATCTGGAAATTTTATTATATTTCCGTTAATCAATTTCTGTTATTGGTGTCTACTTGAATTTTTACTTACAGCAAGATTAACTCCGTTTTATTTGCTTATATCGATAATAAAGTATCTATGAGAATTTTAATGGCTCTGTTAATATACTTTTTTGTTTTCTGTATTGTGACCATACGAACATGGACAACAAAACGACGCAATACTGTAATATCTCTGCTTTATTTCTGCAGTACATTATTAGTTTTTACCTTGACTGACAGAGGCGCCTCCGTAGCCAGGAGCAGCAGTGCGTAGCACACGCTTCTTGATTAGACCGGGGTTCGAGCCCGTGACCACCAAATACGGATGATGCGGAAAGGTCAGGGAATGACCACCGCATATCCCGGAGCAATATGGCCTTAGTTGCTAATGCTCCTAAAAACCAAATAACAAACTTTACTGATAATGACATTTCTCTGTATTTTGATAAATATCGAATCCGTGCGATTAGATATTTAACTGTTCGAGTTTTTATTTAACTTTATAGTCTATTTGTATAGTATTGACTATAGATTTTATAGACTATATTGTGTAGCGTAATATTACAGCAATTTAAGTTTATTTGCTCATCTAGTGTTTTTGTAATATTTTAATTTAAAAATAATACTATTTCTTTTTATTATTCTTCTTACGTATTGTATTTTTGTAGTATTGTAATACTGTATTTAATTTTCATCTCCAGGTGGAACCATGTTGTTAAATGCGATATATTACATGGATAGACAAGCGGTTTTCGACTTTAGCCCCGCGAAATCTTGGCATCTGGTAATTTTTATTTATACCTGTATTTTATTTTTTAAGATTATAACGTACTTAAAAAAAATAACATACCTATACATGTATTGTTATTGATTTTAAGATTATTAGAATTTTGGAAAATATCTGGTTGACAAAGGGCTCGGCAACCAAAAAATGCTGATAAACATTGAGTTCGACAAGAACATCCACGAAAGAGCTGTTTAGGAGAGCTTTTTCACCACTCAAAGAGAAGCAGTTTTCTTAAATGCTGTTCCCAGTTAGCTTATCTCAATACAGTATTTTACTTCTCGTTTTGGAATCATGAAATCGATTCTGTTACATCGTTGATATTTTATCTTTCAATGGCAGAAGTGAAAAATGGAAAATTTAAACGTAATCACTAAGTAATACCATCGTACCTTGCAGTGGAAATCAGCCATGATTAATCAAAATCAGTGGGCGTGACATTAGTGTTGAAAACAGAGTTTGTGAGTTTATCTCAATTCTTCACGGAACATGTAATAGGACGTTCAAAGGGTGCATAATCCAGGTGTTCTTAAATTATTTTGTCATCTCTATCGACTACGCCGTGTTAAGTGAAACCTGGCTTCTACTGCTTGTTTTGTAGAAGTTGATAAAACTGTCTTTTATGCATACTGAATGAATTGAAACTGAATATCAGGACCACCTGTCTATATAGATGAATTTAGGCAGTCTCCTAGGGCCCCGATTTCGAGGAAGTGCGTTCATTAAGGCAGTTCCCAATCTTTTCTGACTCGCGAACCCCTTTCAACATAATATTTTTATCGCGAACCACTAAGCCTATATTCTCAGAAATCATATAATAATTCCGATTTTTTATTATAAAATATTACCAGTACTGCGTTTGATAAGCGATATTGCATAATAATATAAACTTATTATTAAGTACCGATTGTCTTTGAGAATAAAAAAAAAACAAAATTGTGTGGAAAACAAATTTATTTAACCCGATATATTTTAACTGTAAGATAGTAAACTAATTACAGTATAAGGAATTGTGGGTGATGTGGTTTCTTTCGTTGACAATTATTTATATTTAATTTCATTTTATACTTTATTCTATCTTTGTTTATTACTAGTCATAATTTTTATATACCACAGCCGAACGGTGCGATACATATCGACACGTTCGCACCCAATCTCCGGCCCCGGGTGCCAAGCGTTTCCGTGGCCAAGCGATTCTCGTGTGATAGAAAAGCGTTTTTCTGTAAGCGACTAGGTTCTATTTTGTTTTCTCCCTTGATTATTAAACTTTTTCGTTAAGCAGCCCTTTTTCTTAAAAGCACTAAGAAGAGAGCCCAGAAGAAGGAAAGAACCTTTTTCTTTAATTAAATTAGTCTTACTAATTGTACTAACCTATACGCTTGGCCACAAGCGGCACTGCTCCTGCCTCCCCGTGGCGGGGCCGGTAATCTGGGTGGTAAAAATATACCCCCAGGGCCAAAAGGAGCTAACATGGATACGACTAATTATCCACCTTTAGAGCCATCAAGCTCAAGGTCAGAAATTCCTGACAACGACCGTGACACCAACCAGCCCAAAAGGCTTAGAAGGGAACCTGAATGCCATGATGAATTACCAAATTTCTTGGTGATTCATTCCTTATCCTCCCAACCTGTAGGAAAATTGTCACCATTCTTGATTCAAAAATATTTGGAATCAATTACTGGATCACCAAAAATGGTGAAAAGACTACAATCCGGAGATCTCCTCATTGAAACTGCCACCGCTAAACATTCTGAGCGGCTCTTAAACATAAAATCATTTTGTGGGCTCACAGTATCAATTACTCCACACAGAACCTTAAATTCATCAAAGGGAGTAATCAGTGAGTGGGACCTAATTACAGTCTCCGAAGAAGAGCTACTTCAAGAACTAAGTAGTCAAAAAGTTACAAATGTGAAACGGATTATGACTAAAAAAGATGGAAATCTCACTCCAACGAGATCGATCATCTTAACATTCAGTACGCCAGACTTACCATCCTCAATTAAAGCTGGCTATTTGAATTGTCGTATAAGACCATTTATCCCGAATCCCGTTCGCTGCTTCAAATGCCAGAAATACGGGCATTCGCAGCAGGCATGTAGAGGTGAGGCCATATGTCCCATCTGCGGCTCTAAAGATCACACTCAAGCGGATTGCTCTGTCAAAACCCCTGTTTGTCCAAACTGCAAAGAAAGCCACCCAGCTTTTTCCAAAACATGTGAGCTATGGATTACAGGAAAGAAAATTCAAAAGTACAAAATAGAAAATAAAGTCACCTTTCCTGAGGCACGTAGACAAGTTATGTCGACCCTGCATAGTAGTCGTTCCTATGCAGCTCGCACTCGGAACTTCGTTTCTACTGCAGCTCAAACAGATGTATCAGTTCCACCTAACACCTCTCTAGCGAACTGGCTCAAATCTACGCTTTCAACCTCAAAGAAAGATAATCCTCCAAAAAGAACTAGCGAAGCCACAAATGCTCCAATCAGCATTCCTACTCATACCCCATTAGTCCCAGTTGGAAAAGAACAATTAAAATCTGAATCAGTCTCAAAAAAAAACGGAATCTCCCTCCAAAAGCATGGATGTAGATGAGCTGCTAGACAATGAGGAACCTATTCTAGAACTCCATGCAGAAGACACCATGGATACTGGACGCCCCACATTCTCAAAAAAGGACCGGAAAAAATGTCCCACGTACAGAAAACAGTCAGATGAATCACCCTCAGGTAAACCTAAATAATGAATAAGATCATACAATGGAATTGCAGAGGACTAAGCACTCATTCTGATGACGTAAGAGATTTAATAGCTCAATTTAATCCCATAGGTGTATGCTTACAGGAAACATTCTTGTCACCCCAAGTTTTGCCAAAATTTTCAAGTTATACCATTTACAGACGAGATAGGAACTCGGTATCACCTGCACGTGGAGGAGTTGCTATTCTTGTTAACGCTAACATACCATCCAAGCCGATCCAATTGAGAACTACCCTAGAAGCTGTGGCTGCTCGCCTTGCAGTTGGTACGTCATTTACCATTGTTTCCATTTATATTCCACCATCTGCCCCACTTCTGCTTTCAGAACTTGACAACCTCATTGCACAACTCCCAACTCCAATTTGTCTTTTTGGTGACTTTAATGGACACCATCCATTGTGGGGATCGGCCACAATGGATATAAGAGGCAAATTGATGGAGGAATTCATGCATAATAATGATCTTAATTTATTAAATTCTGGATCTCCTACCTACATCCACTTAGCAACCGGATCTGCTTCCGCAATAGACTTGTCAATTTGTTCACCATCCATATTTCCAATCATGACATGGTCGGTATTAACCGATCCCTTCAACAGTGATCACTTTCCAATTATTTGCTCGCTACAAACAGGGGTAACTTCAAATCCTGACCAACGATCCACTTGGCAGTTTAAAAAGGCAAACTGGGGTGGCTATTCTGCCCAGATACGCTTAGACAGATTTTATGTTCAAAGGCAACATATTGATGATGTCAACACTTACATAACCAATCAGATTCTGACTGCAGCTAAGGCTTCCATTCCAAAATCCACACCATATCGAAAACACAGAAATAACTGGTGGAATACAGATTGTTTAATTGCCAAACAGGATAAAAACCGCGCCTGGAATCATTTCCGCAAGTATCCCACCACTAGTAGCCTAATTGCTTTTAAAAGACTAAAAGCAAAAGCTATACAAGTTAGGCGGAAAGCGAAACGGGATCCATGGATTGCTTTTGCCTCCACCATTACCAAAGACACGGACGCACAAGTGATCTGGAAAAGAATACAGGCACTAAATGGCAAATTTGCTCGGCTGCCCTCTCCGATACTTCATTGGAGAGGGAAAGACATTTCTACTCCCGAAGAAGTTGCAAATGCATTATCAGAATCATTTGCAAAAAATATCAGCTTCTGCCACCTATGCCTCCACCTTCCAGAAAATCAAAGCAGGTGCAGAACGGTATAAAATTAACTTCTCCACGCGCCGTTCATTCCCGTACAACCAACCGTTTACGTTAACAGAACTTCAAGGATCATTAAACAGATCTTCCAATAGTGCTGCAGGTCCAGATGGAGTTCATTATATTATGTTAAAGCATTTGCTTGGAGAAGACTTAAGAACTCTATTAATTTTTTTACAATCGGATCTACTCTGAAAATGCCTATCCATCTTCATGGCGCCATTCGTTCATTATCGCCTTACCAAAACCAGGAAAAAATCCTTCCTGTGTTGAAAACTACAGGCCAATATCTCTTACAAGCTGCATGGGAAAAATTTTCGAAAGAATGGTTCATACTAGGCTCACTTACATCCTGGAGTCAGAGAATCTCCTTCCAGATCACCAATATGGCTTTCGAAAAAATAGATCAACCCTAGATGTGCTCATTAAAGCCGAGTCTCATATCCGAAATGCCTTTGTCATGAAACAACATCTAGTCATGGTAAATTTAGATCTTGAAAAGGCATTTGACACTACATGGCGGCATGGTATTATTATGGACCTTTACCATCTGGGGCTTAGGGGTCATTTGCCAGAAATAATTCAGAATTTCCTGCAATTGCGCTCTTTTCAAGTCCGATACAAAAACGTCCTCTCTACATCTCACATTCAGGAAGAGGGAGTCCCGCAGGGATCAATACTCAGTCCAACACTGTTTTCAATCCGAGTTAGCAGCATGACACGAGATATCCCAAAAACTGTTCAAACTTATATGTATGCAGATGATCTTACCATTTCCTGTCAATCTCAAAGTATGAATACCATTGAACGGTAGCTACAACTTGCCATAACCAAAATAGAATCCTGGACTTCACGGAACGGTTACAGACTGTCAGAAAATAAATGCACTGTCACTCACTTTTGCAAGAAGCGAGCTCTCCATCCTGAACCTGAATTACAAATAAACAACACTCCAATCCCTCTCGTTAATACCGTTAAATTTCTTGGACTACTATTAGACCGCAAACTAAATTTCCAAGCTCACATCACTTATTTGAGAACTTCTTGTTTAAAGCATTTGAATATACTTCGTTCCGTATCATCTATGTCATGGGGAGCTGATCGGTGTACTTTGCTGCATCTTTATAGAAGTTTAATCCGTTCAAGGCTAGATTATGGTTGTCCAGTGTATGACTCTGCCAGGAGCACTACTTTAAAACGGCTAAATATGATCCATCACAGTGCTCTGAGGACTGCGTTGGGAGCTTTCAGGACTTCTCCGATCCAAAGTCTATGTATTGAAGCGCATGATCCTCCATTACACCTGCGTAGAAAAACACTACTGCTTCACTACGCTGCTAAGATCCAGAGTCTACCATCGCACCCAAGTTGGGAGTACCTCTATAATACTCGTTGGGATGTGTTCTATGAGAGCAAGCCAAATGAAAATAGACCCGCCTCTCTCAGGATCAAAGAGCTTGTTCAGACTTGGAATGTCGATTTAAATGAAATCTTCCAAGACACAACTACACCTGTTGCTCCTTGGACATATGTGTCTGTCTCTCAAGATACATACTTCCTCCAGTGGGGGAAAAATATACCTTCCTGTAACATCAGACAGTTACATTCAGCTCATGCTACGGACAACCATGCCTGTAAAATTTATACCGATGGTTCAAAAACTGAGAGTATGGTAGGTGCTGCGGCAGTTTTTCCTTTATGTACAATTTCAACCACACTACCGCTTGCTTGCAGCGTCTTCACAGCTGAATTATATGCCATTAAGTTGGCGCTTAGTAAGGTAATTGAGCTTTCCATCTCATCTGTCATAATTTACATAGATTCTCTTAGTGCTGTCTCTGCCATAAGGAAGAATTCCTCCATTTCTCACCCTACATTGAAACAGATTCATTCCCAGCTATTTGCTTGCAGTGTGTCCAATCGGTCAATTAGTTTTTGCTGGATCCCTGGCCATTCAGGCATTCCGGGAAATGAAAGTGCCGACTTTGCCGCTAAACATCCTCAACCCGCTCTCTCACAACATCCTCAGGTTCCTTTCTCTGATTTTAAGTCTGTCGTACGCAAAGCCTGCTACAATAAATGGTCACAGACCTGGAAAAGTGACCCTAACAATAAACTTTACCAGATAAAAGAAGATCCAAAGCTGTGGCTGTCTGGCTTCCGAAGAAACAGACGAGAGGAAGTGGTACTGGCAAGACTCAGAATTGGACACACTCACCATACTCATCTCTTTCTATTATTGGGTGAAAGCCCACCCCAGTGCCCATCCTGTCAGACGCAACTTACAGTCCGTCATTTCCTGGTTGATTGTCCCTTACATTCAACCATCCGGTCAAACAATTTTCAGTCTCTCTCTAAATTGAATATATCACCTGATTTATCTCGCATCTTAGGAAATGAAGCAAATATTGAAAAACTTTTATTATATCTAAAACATATTGGTTTGTACGGAAGCATATAATGTAATTTCTCTAACAATATACTTTTTGTCAATTAACGCTGAAGAGACACAATTTGGCCTTAGTAGCCCTTGTGTCGTTAAACCGAACAACAACAACAACAACAACCCAATCTCCTCCAGTAACATCCTATCGCGCATGCTCGCTATGTAAGGGCGCGTGACCCAAACCACAACTAAATATACATTTTTAACCGAACTGCATAAATTAATATTAAACTATTTTGTAGTTTAAAAAATATACCTATGTAAATCTAACACACACACAATACATACAAACGTACGTCACACACATCTGGCCCATTTGTAGTGATACTGTTCCTCACAGAGATACGAGGCGAAGTTGAACAGACGTTCTAGATGCAGCCCATTACATATACACATGTCCACCTATGTAAATCTAATTAGACACCATTACAGAATTTTTTTAGTGAACCCCCAGGAACCACTGCTGCATTAAGCGAATTACGTAATCGCCTTAGGGGGCAGAATTCAAGGGAAAAAATTAAAATTAAAAATGATGAAAAATAAATAAAGATCCCATTATTTCAATTATCGTCACGTACAGTGAGAATATGACTTAATTCCTCTGTATTTCTGAAATTTCAAAATGTCTCCAGTTTATAAAAAGCCTCAGCCTCAGCCTTGGATAGATGTATCCCAGATATATTGGGTAGATTTATCCCAGATGTATCAAAATATCTCCCAGTTTACTAGGATCTGCCCAAGGCAGATCGTAGAAAACTCTAAATTGTTCTCCCCCTTCTCCAACCAGAGATCCGAAAAAAATTTTAAAAAGCCTCACTAGTTCAGTCGGCTTAGGACTTGCCCAAAATATATTGTACTCGATTTCGAGACAATTATTAAAAAAAAAAAAAAAAGAAAGAAAGAAACCCTTTACAGAAGAACTCCATAGCTGAGTGGTCAAACGCGAGCGCATAGCAGTACATGCGTCTGATCTGACTGTAGTTAAAGTGACTGCTAAATACGATGATGTTATTGTAATCTATCTATTTTCGAATTCCTCTGACCCTATGTGGCCATGCCCGAGTATAAAGAGAAAAATTTTTTTAAACGATGATGATGATGATTGTTTTCCCAGGCCAGTTTGGGAGTTTCAATGGGGAGGGTATAAAATAATTAAAATAAAACGAAACTCATTCGATCCGTTTTTGACTGCTGACAGGAGGTTGGAACAATTAGAGGAACGATGCGGACGAGCGGGTACGAAGTACGGTAGACGTGCTTGTGCAAGCTCCACCATATTTAATATATACTGATTTCTTTCTTTTTTTTTTTTTCCTTCTTACCTTTGGAAAGTGAGTTCCATTGAAAGAGTTTGTTTGCTATGAATAATTAATGGAGAACATTCACAGAGATAAATGCTGGCTGTCGTTTGATTACTTTTTTTAATCCTCCAGCAAAGTGGAGAATAGCGTGTTATGAGCTCGTAGTTTGCTAATCGTTACTATGTCCATCTACGTTCATTTCATTCTCTTTTAGCATCATAGCTGTACCATATGTGCTATCAACTAGCGTTCTTTCCTCAATATTTAAGAGTGACAAAGTTATAATTATTCTCTAAACTTCTTTCACCATCGAAACTATGGAGCTCTTAGTTGTCGCTTCAGAATCGTTCCTCTTCACTCCAGACGACAACTCCATGGGTCTCTTTTTGTTTACAATATCATAAACTCTATTATCGATTATCCACCTCTTCTTGAACAAATGCCTTTCACTACCCCTCTTGAATTCTCGTTAAAAAACGAATTTCTCACTGCCTGTTGTCCCTCGTACTCAACGCTTACTTGGAAGTCCGTTGTACCGTTTTCTTCAAGTACTGAATAATTACAACATCGATTTTACACTTAATCCATCTATGTATAAGAACTGCCCCTTACTCTGTTTTGTTAATCTAAATTTTGTATACATTTTAATTCTAGTTTGTATTGGTTTATACTGTTTTGTATTGATTCTGTAATTCTCAGCGTTCTCACTCATTATCAAAGGTCTGTGTGCCCTGTGGGTGAAATGTCTGCATGTAAATAAATAAATAAATGTAGTGAAATGCTGACGTAGTTTTCAAACAAGACACTAATACAAACTACGCATGGCTTAAAAGTATTTGAGAGGCGCATTAGAAAATGCACGAAAGTTGACAATTGTAGTTATAAACATCCGTGTAGCATGACTTCAATATTCTATAAACTATTGCTAATGAAATTGCTCATCAGTATCACTAAGGAATTGATTTTGAGAACTGATTAAAATTAAAAATTTGAGACTTAGGATCTAGGTGACCCATACTGCATTTTGATAAGCCACACTGAAAAATGTTTCCCATTTTACCAAAAAAAAAAAAAAAATCCTTAGCTGCCCACATCTGCTCCTGGGATTTGGAGGAAGAATTTTTTTGATAAAATCATTGATGTTTTCAGTTATCATTCATTCCGACTTTGCAAAATTTCGAACTGTGCTCAAAGTGCGATCATTACTGTTCCCAGCCCTGTAAAGTTATTGCTTCATATTGAAGAGCGTGTGCAGAAAGTTTGTAACATTATCAACGGAAATGCGGTTCCTTCGAAATTTGTGTTTTCCAATATTTTAAAAAAATTTATTCTACGGGGTCATCGGATTGCCTAGAATTATTTTACTTAAATGGATGGATAGCAGGAGAGAACTTTGCAATGGTACTGAAACACTTCATTTCGAAA
The DNA here is from genome assembly GCF_048544385.1 of Mastigoproctus giganteus. Taxonomy (NCBI): domain Eukaryota; kingdom Metazoa; phylum Arthropoda; class Arachnida; order Uropygi; family Thelyphonidae; genus Mastigoproctus; species Mastigoproctus giganteus. The sequence goes on along the minus strand of NC_143584.1, from coordinate 63,703,872 downwards.
CTGTAACCTTCGAAGGACCAGTCCGGTGTTTTGGTTTTCGATACTGACGTCATCAACGTTACCAAAGAAAAATGAATTTTTCGCATAATAAATAATCTTTATTTGTCCTAACCATACTAAATAAATTTAGTATGGTAGGTATAATGTCTTCACTCCACTCCAGTCATCGTCTGCAACGACTGGATGGACCTTTCAAAATCTCCATAGGCAGGCAAGTACACTAACCTATGGAGATTGAGTATCCCGAAACATCATGAAGGGCCTTACGTGAAGAGAAATATGGCCTTAGTGTCAAAAATAATCTTGATGGTGCAGTCACCGACCAACAACTTGCAGCCAGTGAGAAATCGCAATTTCCTCCTTCCACAAGAAGAAACTTAAAAATCGTCTTCTTGTTTCTGAAGAATTTTGTTTAATGATCTTCGATTAATGGGTTTAATGATCTTCGATTAATGTTCAAAGGAATAAAGACCACTCAGTAATTCCCGAATTAGTACGGATATATCATAAATTATGTTTTGTTCAATACAAAGCAGTTTGTTGGTAAATGATAGGAGCCATTTTATTATATACAGTATTTATATATAATTTTATATATATTTGAAACAAATGCTAAACTAACAGTGTAAGAAATGGAGAAAAGACATGAATAGAGAATAAAAATATGTAAAGTAAATTTAAACTTAACAGAACTGCTTAATATCATCGAATAAACGATTAAACATTATCAGGTTGTGATATTAGAGAATATAGAAAATTTACTATTAGGAATTTATTACTATTATTGGAAAACAGGTTAGTTAATACTGCATGAATTCGCAAGTTTTTAGTTCAGAAAGCACATTTTATAGTTCAGAAAGCAACGAATTTTATATTAGAAAATTTTACTTTGCTAACCAAATTGCTTTAGATTTTTTGCAGCTAGGAGTTACAAGTCTGTGAATTGTTCCTTTCCCTTATTGTTATTGCTAAAACGATAGCAAATCTCCTTCCACAGTCCGATAGCCGCGTTCTTATAGCCCGAGTAATTATTAGGGAATACGTCTAAATGTTTAAGTAGTCATTAGGAATTCTCTCTACTTCAGCATCTCTAAATATTGAACGAAGCAATGAACTCAAAATTAGATATACTGTACATTAGGGCTAAAGGAAAACACCAAATCATTTGTATCATACGTATTAAAATATCAAGGGGGGGGAGAGATTATAAGCCGAAGGTGTTGCACATTGTTGTTCGAGTCTAGGTAAATAATTCAATCTCGTCTCGTCTCCAACAAAATAAAAGTTTCCGTCAGTCAGCCCCACGCCCAAGGGAAGCAAATCTATTGGTAATAGTGGTAATTTGTGTCTCCTAGACCTTTAGGGGGTAGCAATGTTAAAGGTATCCAATCACTCATGTATCAACAATTACCACTTTTTTCTTCATTTTGTTCAGTCCTCGCATGAATGAAGTGCACCACCGCAGGAACTACCCCTACCGTCTGAACCCTGAAACACGCCAGTCTTCCGACAAAGGAACGCTATTGAAAGGTGACAAAATGCTAACCTCGTCCTCTATAATTTTCCTTCATTAATTTTGACTCTTGACCAGCCATGCTCTTTAATTATGTTGCCGCACCACCTGTAGACGGAAGACCTGCGCGTCAGTGCCGCCACCACCGGTGGCAAGACATGAAAACACGCGTTTCAGGACAACGTCCCTCCCTAGCTATTGTCTGTTCACAGGAACGATTTACTGAAATTGCTGGCACGCAATGAGTGTTGGCGTTGTTTAGCCTGCTTTCACAGGCTCAACTCTGATGCGCGGTACTTGCTGTCAACACCAACTCCTGACCTGTCAACTAAGTCTGCTACTTCGCCCCGAAGGCCTAACAAACCGAGAGAGTAATAGAACCACTCCTGGTTGGATTAAAATACGCAAATTAAAAGATGACCTAACTCGGAAAAACCCAGACGACACACAATACTGTATAAAATGTGAGCGTGATTGCTTTCCTTCTTCCTCTCGTGAACACCGTGCGTGCTCAGCAGTGAATGTTAACACATTTCAATAAAATATAGCAGTTTGAATGGAGAATAACTTCGTAGTATTGATCATAATAGATTTACGCATTGTAACGCACGCACCATATTAAAAAAAAAAGAAGACATTGCTTTCTGGTTTTGAATATTGTTCGGGATTACTCTCGAAGCTACTTAAGCTCCTATGCGTCAGTATTTCGTGCTTGTATTCTAAGTTACAGCGTTGGTCCATCGCTAAGCAAAGTTTAATATGAATTCTCTCTCTTTTTCTTTTTTCCCTGACGAAACTTATAAAATTTTATAATAAAACATTACGGCGGATTTCAGTTCTCTCGTGTCACTCCCTTCCCCCACACACACATCTGTATTTCTTTTGCTCTAAGACAATTTTTTTCTCCAGGAAATCCAAATGAAGGGTGATAATGACGGTTACAGGATGTGATACACTAGGAAAGAAGTGTGTAATTCAAAATTATAATTTTTTTTACCTACGGTGTGCATGGACAGCTGCTTGTCTCTCAGTACAGCTTGTGGCAATTAAGGACAATTGTAGGTCCCACGGTGAGCGGCAAGCTAAGTACTGGAAGCAGCATTCGTACAGTTTACCATTAATTGGCGAGGTGGAGTGGAAGGTAGTCACGCAATTAGCTGGGGGTTGTGTTTCTGCAGGTGCTACGGACGAAAATAAAGGTCGGTGTCTATGTCTATGTAACAGAAAGCGTAATAGTTCTATCAATTCGTTTGACATTTCGCATTGTACAAAAAACGTACGCCGAGGACTTTTTTTCTGTTCCTCTTTTTGCTTCCTCTGTTTCAGATAACGAGCTCTGCTGATATGTGAATGTGACCTGAGTTAAAATAACCACAGGCTTCTATCAATCTATTTCAATTTCATTTATTTATTTAGTTACACACAGACGCACACACACACGATGGACAGAGAGACCAGGGTAGGAGGAAACGAAGAGTGGAAAAGATAGAGACGGGGGGAAAAGGGGAAAATTATAAAGCCACACATAAAGCAGAATTCCGCTCTTAAATCGTAGATGTGATTTAAAGCATACGTGTGATTTAAGAGAAGAATTCTTTATTATAAAGAATAGAGAACCTTTCGCAAACGCTGTGCGAATTAAACGTCGATGTTATCCAAGGTTCAAATATCAGTTATGTTTCAAAGCATTGCAAATTAAATTGACAAAAATTAGACATGATAGGCGTTTCCTGACTGATATATTCTTAGCATAGTTTTTGATGGCATCTTTGGTTAAGTAATATTTCGAACCATTTCAAAATGCCAACCAATATTTTAATCAGAGGATGTTTAACGATTTATACAAAAAAAGAAAAAGAAACAAAAAAGAAAGGAAAACACTGGCATATGAGGAAGAATATAACATATACACCCAAGTGCATTTTGATGAAACGCGTGCAATGTGCATTGAAATAAATGAATTATATCCAAAGCCCGAATATTTATTTTATTATTTAAATATTTATTGTTTATTGAATTTCAATTGAAAATGTCTGGTGGTCTGCTGGTTTGTTTGTAGACATCTTTATTGTTGAAGCTAGCACCAGACTTCGTTTGCTCTGTACTTACGGTTTACTTACCTTTAACATCTGTTTCTGTCCCCCCTCTTTTTTTTTTTCTGAAGCAAACCAACATTATATTAGAAAGCTAAAGTAGTTCTGTTCGATATCATTTATAGATTCGACCAAAGTATTCTAGTTCACGTTCAGATAAATTACAAACCGCAGCAGAAAGCAAAGACTAATAGATTTGACTGCTGGCAAGATCAAGAGTTCCACGTCACGATGATTTGTGCAGCAGTGGAATTATTTAATGGCAGACAAGATTTCAGAACCATTCAATTATTCTGTGGATGTTTTTCATCGTTGCATGGCCTCAGCTGCTGTATTATTCAGCATCGTGGCACCGTAGCTTTATCTTCTTGTGACCCTGCCGTCATGTCGTCATTCCCTGGTCACGGTGCGTGTCAGCAGACATGTAATTGTTTCCCCTTCTTTCTGTTTGAGGCGATTGGAACAACGTCTTCAGTGAAATAACCACTTTTCTAATGGTAGGGGTTTGTCCCGACAATCATTAGCGCCATTACGTTGTACGCTTGCTTCTCCAGTAAGCATGCAAATTAAGGGCAGGTGTCGATCTCGTGACTACGTGGGTTGGAATCATTTCCGGATGAAATGGATTGGGTGAGTAGTGACAATGGTCATTAATATGGTGTGACGGATTCTTTTTTATTTTTACCCGCCCCCTTTTCCCCTAACATCAATCGGCTACTACTAATCCCAGAATAAAGGGCATAAGGCAGAATTTTCGCAGCAATGACTTAATGTTCGAACATCTGGTTTCTTTTATTGCTTTGTATTTTATATATATCGAAATGATTGATAAGATCTTTAAGAAGGGTTCAGCCTTAGAGCCTTCCCACTTATCAGACATTCGGGTGTGTTTAAGAAATTGTTAGGACACGAGAAAGATTTAATGTAGGCGTGAAATTGACCCAGTTTTGGTGATATTTTGAAGACTGGAAATATATATGTATATTAAATAAAAAAGCGAAATAATCTTTCATACTAAATCAGAAAAGAACGGTGTTTAACTGAGTGTCGAGTTAAAATAATATTAAACCATTGGAAAAGGGAAACAGATTTTTCAGAAAGATGGTGTGCCTTTTTTTATTTATTAAATTACAAAATTTAATTCCAATAAGTTAAATACTAATTGGAATTTAAAAAAATAATAAAGAATATAGTGAAACCAGATAATGAAATGATAAGCGGAAAATTAATGTTTTTAATTGTTTTATTATTTATTTATTTTTATTTTTTTACTAAATCAGCATGTAAAATTGTATATTAACGACCTTCTTCCACTGATACGGAATCCTATCCGTAGTTTTCCCGATGACAACAAGACCTTCCGAGGTTTTGCAAAACCTTTCCCAGATTCCACCTTCCAAGTTGAGAAACCCCGCCCCGCACAAACAGTCTCAACTTCTCGAATATCGACCACGAGCTCTTTAAATACTGATCTCCGGGTAATTCTCAAATAGGGAGAGAAAAAAAGCAGTTAACTTCAAACCTCTAAAGCTCAGTCTGTCTTATTCTATCTCAGTCTGTCTATTTCTCCCAAAGAGGAGAATACTACTCGTAAGCTCGATGACGCCCAGATTTCTAGACAGAATCATATTTGTGCTAGAGATTGCCCTGACGTTTTATCTCTCTTGGCATAAACACGTCACAAATACTGCTTTCTCTGCATAAAAAAATTGTTTCTTTTTTACTCTCGACATTCCTTTTGTTGTAAAGAAATACTCACTCTGTACAAATCTCACAAATCTGCCTACCATGGATTACTATACCCACATCTATGGTGGTACCCCAAAAACCTCTTGACCACATTCAAAAGAGATGGAAGGTAGGTTAATTAATGACCCATCTCTTAAAAAGTTTCTCCGTCTATTAAAAAGTTTGTAATACTCTGTCGCACAGACGTTAAATTTCTGCTGCATCCCTTCATCCACAGCTTCTTCCATGGACACTATTCTTCTGAATTAGTATCTGTAATTCCCCCACTCCCCATATATTTCCCAAAAATTACAATCTGTAGAAATGCATATCTAATGTCAACAAGTATATTCTGTCATTTCAGTCTTCAATCCATACACGGTGCTAGGAACTACAGGTTATAATGTCTTTTGTTGTTGTTGTTATTTAGGGTATAAAAAAAGTAAAATTGAAGAAGTTTAGAGATTAGAATCATGTTAAATCATTATATTTGAATCATAATATTAAATCATTAGAATCACTTACCAAATGAAACAAAAAAGTTGATAAATCATAAAAATGCATATAAATGTAGTTTCATGTACTGAAACTGTATAGAGAAAAGATGCACATTCAGCATCCTTAGCTCCGAAACTAAAATACTCTGAGATGGCGCAGAAGAATTCTTATTTTTCAACCGTAAATATATATATATCAAAGGGTGATGCCCCTCCCAACTCGGTCATCATTAATAATGCTATCCCTTGGATTATGGAAAGTATTGACACCTCTGCGGCTCATCTAGGGACTTCAGTTTACCTCCAACTTTCAAGAACCTCGTAGGCCTACTCCTGGACAAACTTATCTGACCTTGCACTGAAATTATGAATTACCCACATCTATGGGGGTATCGGCCCAACACATATAAACAGAAAACTTATTCTCGTGAAGAGGATGAGCACTGACGTCACATCTGACTGCATTTCAACTAGACCACGATGCAATAATGCACTTCTCGATATGATAACTTTTTTCCCGACCGCAACAGTGACCATGGGCCTCCAACTGTGTTCAGTCCTCTAAACATGCGATCCCGAAATAGAATAGAACAGAATCTTTAATTGCAGCATGATATACATACAATTAGTCTCGTCACGGCATGGTGGTGCCAGGGGTTTACAAAACATATTTACAAAAGAAATACACATGATAAAAACATAAGTTATATCAGATTATTGGACGGCAACAAAAGCACAGTTTTACATTTTCAGTTCGACGAGGATTCCCTTCCTGTATTTTTTATTGTTGACCACTTCTTGGAGGTCCTCGTCGATGGCTTGCAGTGAGGGCAGGAATCTGCCGGTTAGTACTAGCCGGTTAGGGTTTGCTAGCAGCTGTGCTGAAGACCGGAGATAAGGGGGAGGAATGCGCCAAGAGCAGTGATCCCAGAAGTTCGGCTCTGTAATTTTACCGGTGGCCATCTTGGTGGTGAACAGCAGCCTTCTTTCTCCGATGTAGGATCGGAGCCTACGTAGTTGAAGGGCTTCTGCTAACTTCATTGATCTGAGAGCTGGGGGAAGGTGGAGTTTGCTGTTGGCCCATTTTAGAAGCCAGAATTCAGCAGAGAATGTTCTTTTAATGTTTGATTCGGCAGCCGAGGCCCATATCTCTGAAGCATACAGTATTATCGGGTAAAGGATTGATACGATGTATCTTTTTACCAATTGTGGGTCGGTGGTGTGGAGCAGCTGTTGTTTGGCGACCCAGAGTAGTGAATTCAGCCTCGACTGTATGAGATTTACGTGATCGTTGAAAGATAGTTTGGAGTCGAAAATGACCCCCAGATCTTTGTGCGTTTGAACACTTGGAACTGAGGAGCCGTTAAGCACAAGCTACAACGTTGTTGGGCTGCCCTTCAATTTGTGCCTATTTTAGGGGGTTGATTTGGAGGGTGAAAGTATTGAGATAGTCATATCTAAATACCACTGTATATAAGACTGTACTGAAATGCAGCATCTTAGTATGGAAAGGGACCAAAGGCGGACAACCTGCTAGGCGAGATCTGCCAAAGGGGTCCCATATGAGTGAGTGTGCATTAAGCGCCAAAGCAAGTAACGCTATGCGGCGACAATATATATTGTTTCTCTAAATTGCGTGTATTCTGTGGTCGATTTGCTAGTTTGCTGTAAGAAAAAACCGAGTTTCTGAGTGAAAGAACGATACGATGAAACCCTCGCTTGAGACCGACTAACTCAGCCACGTTGTGAAAAAAGCCCATAAAATTCCTAGTTTCGTTGACGGGTTTGACCCCAGGTCTTTTCCACCCCCTGTAGGAATGACGTTGATTATACGAGTATCAACTGTGCTACCGGGTGGGCTGGCGCTCATATTATTATTTATTATTATTGTTATAATCTGTTTATTTCTCTTTCCAGACGCCCATATACAGCTTCTGGTGTGGTTACATTATTTCAAAATTATAAACTAATAATATAATATCATAATAATACGATAATATTATATCATAATATTAAAAAAATAATATAAAGAGAGACTTGGAATATGTGGGCTATACAGAACTTGTAAACCAAATACTTTAGAGGGGACCTGAAAGACGTTTGTGAAGCTCCGAGACTGGATAGTAAAATGAATTAAGGCGAAATTTTCTCTGTTATATATGATTTTAGAACTTGGGGCCATAGATTGAAATTACGGGAGAAGAGGCTTCAACTGGATTGAAGGGAATTTTCTTTTTGCCAATGAGTTGTTCATTACTGAAGTAAGTCACCTCCTCGAGTAATCGAGGCTGACAGCTTGGGCAAATTCAAAGTTAAGCTGGAAGACACTGAACTGGTCGTCGCTTTGAAGGCAGAAAATATTGGAAAATATTTGCAAAAAATTGGTGGAAAATGTTCCACGGAGACTAGAGGATGTTATTAAGTCTGAAGGTTTCAGCACATGTTATTAGTTTTCCTGTTAATAAAGATTATTTGTAGGTGTACGGATGTCCGGGTATTAATCGTAGGGCAGTGAAATACTAAATGAATCGTATGAATGAGTGGCCGACCATCTGCCGGCTAAGTGATGCGAACTCATCTTAAGCCTTATGCTATGATAATGGCCTGGGATAATTGCTATTTAAAAGATGCGTCCACAAAGGAGTTGAAATTTTGGCCAGTGTAGCAAAAGCCTGTGGCTCGCTTGTTTGTTTGTTTGTTGTAGGGTTTAAGGCGCGTCAACTACTTTTCCTATATTGCACCATACACATCTATAAATTGTGTATATTCTGTGGTCGATTTTCTGTTTTGCTGGACGAAAAAACCATGTTACCCTCTCCTAAGACCAACTAACTCTGCCAAGTTGTGAAAAAGGCCCATTACTTTGTTATTGTTTTTTTTTTTTTTTTTTTTGTTATTTGGTTTTTAGGAGCATTAGCAACTAAGGCCATATTGCTCCGGTGATATACGGTGGTCATTCCCTGACCTTTCGGCATCCTCCGTATTTGGTGGTCACGGGCTCGAACCCCGGTCTAATCAAGTGATGCTCACTGCTGCTCCTGCCCACCTGGCTACGGAGGCGCCTAAAAGGCCCATAAACATTCCTCACGTCATCGACGGGATTCGAGCTCAGGCCTTTTCTACCCGGTGTGGGGAAGATGGCAATTATACCATCGACAGTTTCTTTGCCCTACATGACCAATACTAATATATTCACTAGTTTTTGGCAAATCTTAAACCTGAAAAGTGTATAATCGTGGGTTTCTCATTCAAACAATAATCCACAATAAACCACAGTAATCCCTTATCAGTGCTTTTGTTTGGGGGGGGGGAGAAATTCAGTATTTCATGTCAATCAAAAAGATCGTAGCAGGACCTCCGATTATAGGCTTAGGTTCAGTTACCACCTTGAAACAATGCTAAATATATTCAACGTACTTCGATGGATAGCTAAACAACATCTACATATCAAAATAATAGCAGTACGACAAAGTATATCCAAATAGTAATTTATCCTACAGTTCTGTGAAAGTGGGCTCTACTGTCTCCTCACTTCAGAAAACAATTCTGCAACGAGTTATAGATGTTAAAATGAAGGCACCCCACCTCCCCCAGCAAAGAATAACCCATATAACTAATGAACTTATAATTCAGTGAGTGTTGCATATAATAACCTAAGAACGGATCGTAATCTCTTCCACAATGTTTGTAAGCATCATGTATTAATGTTCTAAATTTCTGGAATAAATGTCAATGGCATATGCAACTCCTGCATTGAAGTCGTCTCTATTTTCCGACTGAAAAACAATAGACTCTTTAATAGACTAAAAATTTACCATCTGATCTGAACCTGCCTGTTTAATATATCAAACCTGTTCCAACGAATATTGTTATAAAGTGCATTATGGCCTTAGTAGCCCTTGCACCAACAACAACAACATTAAAAATTCCCATAACTTTTTGAATGAACAGCGTATATCTGTTTAATAATGAAATCTGGAAAATGTTCCCTTGAAGTTGAAATACAGGGATCTGTTAGTAGGACCAGTGGCGATTCTTAATTTAAAGATTTCGGTTCTTGAGGCGATAATTTAAAAATTTTCCATCTTCCTAAAGCGGGCCATACACGCTCAAGTAAGTCGACAAAATTGCATGAGCACGTAGGACCCATATTAAAATTGCTTTAAAACTTCTGTCTCCAGTATGTCCAAGCGGATCCACACAAAGTCGATCCGATCACCGAGTTGTTTATATTGAAAGCGCAATACAGGTCCTCATAAATACACTGGCTGAATACAAAGCTATACAGGTCCTCATAAATACACTGGCTGAAAACTTGACCAAATACGAAATATCTTATTAGTATGTTAAGTATCTTATCAATCTGATCCTTATCATCTTTAGCAGATGTAACGATACTGCTGGCAATGTGAGTTGCTGAAGCAATTTCCACCTTTACCCCTTTGAAAATATCAACCTCCCTCCGTATTTAAGAAATCGGACTAGCACTTATGCGAATTAAAGTATGATCGTTCTGTGTGACTCGGCGTGGCAATTCATTACACACCTCCCTTTCTCCCTCCTCTCCAGCGTATCAGTCATTTTCTCAAAAGGGATGATATCGGCGGCAACTGCGTTATTCTATAATTAAGTTATTTAATGCGCTAGCATAGGATAAAATCGGTGTTCTTTTTTATCGACATCAGGACAGTCTGACAGAGTTTTTTTTGCCAGTGTGACCGTTTAGATACATTGCATTGTATTTTGAGGCAATCATCTCAACAATTACGGTTAATGAAATCATCTGTAGCCAAACCGGAATTATTATTACAGGTTTGTCACCTGTAATTTTCTTCCGCGGTGTCGAAGCTTAGAACACAAAACATAGCCTCTTTCCGGAAGTAACAAATAATTAAAATTTGGCAGGCGATTCGTGTAATGAAAAACGATGTAGGAATTAATTATAAATCGCTGTTAAAATTAGTGTTGATATCTTGGGTAATTGCGGTATTGGAATGCAGAAGTATTAAAAAAAAAAACAAAACTCAAGATGATTTATTTTTTGTGAGACGACGCTTTCTCATTACAAAGTTAACTTTTGTTTTTTTTTTTGTTTTTTGTTTTTTTTTGCTGACAACCTCTTGGGTATCATCAAATGGATACCTAACGCCTGAATGTACCGCAATGTTCTTTATGTTGGATATTTAGAGATGATCGTGGCGATTATTTTCTTTCATTTATTCAATTTATTCAAAAGGCCGTAGGATACCTTAAGAAGTTTATTTTTAATTATCATCGATGCAACTTGCGATATGTGGGATTAGAGTAATGTATGTTTACAACTGTCCATTATAAATTAGGTTTGTCTATTTGCGATATGCAAGGATTAAATACTTGAAATTCGCACGTATGAATTACTTGAAGTATGAACGCTTTTTGCCCTTACAGTGTGTCGTACTGTCTTGTATGAAAACACTTTGGTCGCACCAAAGATATATATATATATCAAAGTTTATATTTACAGTTGGAAGTGCATTCGTCCGTAAAATACAAGGTGAGCCTGAAAAGTTATGAGGCAAAAATTCTGGGGGGGGGGGAGTATACGACAGAATGAATTTATAACGAAAATCGTTCAAAATAGCCTCCCTTGGAACTATATATAGGCCTACTGCTATGCATCACTTTTAATCGTTGAAGGCATTCTTGAAATTTCTCCAATTATCTCATCGAGATGGTCAGCCACATTTTTTTGGATGTTGTGGATGGTATGAAATCGTCTACCTTTCATCTCCAGTTTTAACTGCAAAAAGAGAAAGAAATCAGCCGGAGTCAATCTGGTGAACTGGGATGGGGGTTGGGATGATTGATCTCAGTAACCTCTTTTTGCGAACGAAACCTTCATACAATTAATGCGGTGTATTGTCCTGCAAAAAAATCAAATCTTGTTTTCATGAAAGTCTGGTCTCACCCAACGAATTGTTTGCTACGAGCGTTCCGTTTACTGGTAAATACGATTATTACAAAAACCTAGAAGGATCTTTGCAACAATCGTGGCAAGGCAAGACTTTCAGGAATACAAGAACTGGATTTTGTTGCATGACGATGCGCTGCATTTCGCATTAATTGTATGAAGGTGTCTTTCGCAAAAAGAGTTTATCGAGTTAACCCAACCCTAATTCCATTCATCAGGTTTGGCTCCAGCTAACTTTCTCATTCTTAAATTAAAAATGGTTGTTATTATTGCTGTAGTACTCAAGCCTGCAACAGCTACAAGTTGATCTGTAATAGTACTACAGATAAAGTTTGGACGCCAAGGCTGAATATGAGAAAGCACTGGCTAACAGAACAAAGAATGTGGAAAAGGAGTTCATGCTGAGGAGAGGCTGTGCGAGTGAGGCTGAGCCATACGAATTCAGTGATTTTGATATTACAGCTGACCGTTTTATTAGAAAGACTTTCGAACCTAAAGGCAAGGAAGGATCATGTAGTTAATGGTATATACCCAGTAATTTTCAGGGAGGCAGCCGGAGAGATTTTTGAACCAAATGTGGTTAATTATAAGGGCATTGGACTCGGGAGAGATTACTTTGGATTGGATAAATTTCAACGTATCGCCAATACATAAAGGCGTTTCTAAGAGTGAAGTTGGCAATACAGGCCGGTTAGCCTGACTTGAGTGGTAGGGAAAATCATAGATTTTCCCTACCACTCAAGTCATTTTTCCCTACCTCTCCTTTGGGTAGATTTTATATTTTCCCTACCACTGAAGTCATTTCCCTACCTCTCCTTTGGGCAATGACCAAAGTGCAATATAGGGACAATTAGATAGAAATGGAATTCTGAAGGACACGCAGCATGATTTTGTTAAGGAAAATTATGCTTAAGTAATCAATTAAGTTATTTTGACACACGGATACTCATAAGCCTAAAATAGGAAATAATTTTGATATACTTTATTTGGATTTTAGCAACGCATTTGACTCAGTCCTATAAGCTGAACATGTTGGGATTACTGGAAAGATTCGAAGGTGGATTGCAGGGTGGTTGCAAGGAAGAAGGCAGAGGGATGAATCAATGGACATTCTTCAGAATGGTGTAACAGCAGATGTGGGGCACCAAGGATTGGTTCTTGGACCACTTTTGTTTCTGATTTTCATAAACGACATCAACGATAAAGTGCGTGATGCCAAAATTTCCAGATGACAGAAATATGGGGAGAGGTGTTAGTGATCGTTGCCAGGGCAGCGCTCCTTCAGAATGGCAGAAAAGTGGTGGCTATGTTTTAATGCAAAAAAATGCAAGGCCTTACACTTAGGGAATAGAAACCCTCAAAATAACTTATATATTTGGTAGGGTTTAATTAAACAATTGAGAAAGAAGGGGATCTGGGAGTTACGACATGAACAGTGTAAAAGTGTGGAGATCTCATCTGAAAAAAAGAAATTGAGCTTTTGAAAGGGTCCAAAGATGAGCAAATCGCTTGGGGAGATCGGCAAAAAGCGACCGTACGAGGATAGACTTCGATTATGTGGCCACAGAGTTTGGCAACCTGGCACTTTAGAGCGAACCTGATTGAGATTTTTAAGGCTCTGAGAGGAGTTAGTAAAACGAACGAAAGCGGAATTTTCACTGTTATAAATAATTCCATAACTAGAGGATATTAATTCAAATTACAGGGAAAAAGGTTTAGAAGTGATTGTAGGAAGTTTTCTTTTCTTTTAATGGAACAAGTTGCCTCAGCCGGTAGTTGAAGCTGATAGAAGAAATTCAAAGGAAAACTGCAGTTACTTATGTGAGAAGGGAAGAGCATAATAATTTGTATTTTCTTATATACTTTTCTGTGCAGCAGAAGGCTATGCCTTCCTTGCATCATATGGCTAATACTAATAGGTTTTTCAGTCAAATCTCCAAGTTTATTTTCTGCTAACACCAAAGTTCAAAACAACTGTAATGAAGTTATTAATCAGTCCAAACTAGATTTCGAACAGGCTAAGAGCAGAAAAAACTTGCTTCTTGTCCAAATGGTAGTCCAGCATTATGGTCCCTTGGCTGCAGCTTTTTCCATTTCTGTCAAAACCGAATGGATCTATTGCCTCTTCAGCCAAAGATAAAGGTGATCTGTTAGCATCTTTCTTTTCTCCTATCTTGTATACTGATGACCTTAGTAAACCACCTCCTACAATTCCCAATATACTCCATTCAATGCCTCCTGTGGTCTTCCGTTGAAAGGTTGTCAGAAGAATTTCGAACAGTCTTGATGCCAAGAAGCATCAGGTCCTGATGCTATTTCTCCACTTGTTCTCAAATCCTGTGCTCCTGTTCTATGTTGCTTTTTTTTTTTTTTTACTTTTTTTATCCATCGGTGTTTTCCTTTCTGCTTTCTTATTCCATCGGTGTTTTCCTTTCTGCTTTCTTATTCCATCGGTGTTTTCCTTTCTGCTTGAAAATTTTCTTATATCTAACTAATTCCTAAAAAGGGTGATAAATCCCTCCCATCTAATTATCTTCCCATTGCACTTGTAATCTTTCTAAAACAATGGAGAAATCAACCGCCAACTTTTAATCTGTCTAGAAACCTTCCATCTGATCAATCATCGCCAATATGGATTCCGCCAGTGTCGGTCCACTTGTGATATACTGTCTTATTTTAGTCATTTATGGATAAATTCAATGGAAAAGTTCGGTGAAACTCAACAGTTGTTCTTGATATTTCAACAGCTTTTGATCGTGTTTGGCATAAAGGTCTTCTAAATAAGCTTCCATCTTATTTTTCTTATGAAGTTTTCTCTCTGACCGCTCACTGTGGGCAATGGTAAACGGCTCTTTGTCTTCTAACTTATCCACTAACGCAAATGTTTCCCAAGGTTCAATTCTTTCTCCCACAACCTTGTGCATTAATGACCTTCTTCCATTGACTGAAAATCCTATCCACAGTTTTGCTGATGATAGCACCTTGCATTCCACCTGCCAGATTGGGAAACCTTTCCCTGCATAAACAGCTTCACCTTGGCGAATATCCACCACCATTTCCTTAAACGCTGATCTTCAAATAATTCCCCAGTGTGGCAAAAATAACTACTTAGTTGATTTCATTCCTAAAACTCCTGTCGTATACCTCGCCAAAAGGGTTTCTTCTGCTCCTATGCTCATCTTTTATGACACTTCGATTTCTAGGTAAGATCATATATCTCTATTGGGAATTACCCTGACTTCTAATCTCTCTTGGCATAAGCACATCACAAATATTGCCTTTCTCCGCATCTAAAAAACACTGGGTTTTCTCTTTAGCTCTCGACGTTATTCTTCTTTCAAACAGCAATTCACTCTGTACAAATCTCTAATCCACCCCTAGGATGGAATATTGTTCCCATATTTGGCCCGTGCTTCCATAAACTTTCTCATGCTTATAGACACCATTCAAAAGAACGCACTTAGGTTAATTGATTACCCATCTCTTACAAAGTCTCTCCAATCTCATTGTCAAAGCCTTTCTATTTCTGGTGCGTGCCTTTTCTATAGATACTTCCATAGGCATCGTCCTCCTGAATTTGATTGTATATAATTCCCCCTCTCTTTTTCAAATCAGTCCGAACACGTGCCTCAACCAGTCAACATACATCTACTGTACAACTTCAATTTCACTGAACCAACTTTCCTTTTCCCTTCAATTTCCGTTTTCTGGAACAACCTCTCGTCGCACGTACTGTGTTTCATGAAAATTACAATCTACAGAAATTCAAGTCTAATGTCAAAAAATATATTCTATCCTCTCTTCAACCTCCAGCTCACGCACGGTAATAGGTACTGTAGGTTGTAATACCTTTCGTGTTCGATGTTTTCATTTAAAAAAATAAATAAATTCTTATCGAGGAAAACTGAGAGGTACTTACATCGGGGTAGAGTGCGAATTATAGTGAACAAATCAGGAAAGTGGAGTAGTTAAAGTCGGAACATCAAAGTAAATGTCACTGAGGAATGTTTTGGAAGGAAAGACTGTAAAATCATTGCATTATTCAATATTTTACTTACTGTGAAGGTATGCGCAGATATCCATCATGTAAAATACTTTGGGGAGGATTTGGAAGTGCGCATGGGGGACAACCACTGACGGAAATAAGCAGGATAAAACAAATATTTTATGAAACCTTTTTGATTACATTTTTTTACACAATATGAAATAATAAAAATTGAATGTAAGAGCAGAAATAATGACTAAATGTTGGAAATAAAAGGAGACAGGACATGCTAACTTGAATTTTGACAGTTGGGAAAGTCAGAGTTACGAGCTACTTGGCAGTACGCGGCATAAGACTAAGAATGAGAGGAGACAGCAAAATGAAAAGAAAGACGGATTAAGGGGATTAAAAAATGTGAGACAAGAAAATAAGAAGAATAGAGGATTAAGATATTGAAGTTAAAATGAAAGGAGGGAAGAGTTCGGGTATGTTGAATGGAGGTACAAACCATATGGAACAATACGAAGACAGGATGCATGAAAAGGAAAAGATGATAGAAAAGCACTTCAGAAGTGGTGAAGAAAGATAAAACCAAAAAAATTAAGACATTGCGGAAAGCGAGACAGAGATCAAAAAAGGAGGGCAGGGGTAGCGAAAGAAATAGAAAAATGAACAAACGAGGAAAGTGAGAAAATGTGCTAAACAGAAACAAAAGGAGAAGGTTATGAAAGAACAGAACAAGTAAACTAAGCGAGAAACAAAAAAAAAAAAAAAAAGGAACAAGAAATAAAAGGCATCATTATGCATATCCTATAAAGGTGTCTTTGAAACTGCAGAATGAGATCGTAGATAACCGGGAAAAAGAAAGTCCAGAAATCAAATGCATTAGATTTTCTCGGCAATAAAAATTACATCTTGACAAATTAATGAAAATAGAATTATACGAATACTCGGAGAAAATAAAACCACTTTTTTAAATTTTTTCATTTTTTTTTTAATTTCCAGAGAATTTTTTCATTTTTTTAAATTTCCAGAGAACTTGTCAGGAGTTAGAATAATTAATCGTGGCATCCAAATGTCAGAACCTCTGAGAACTCGTGCATACTTTACCTGTGTTGTTGGATATATATGTTTGAGCCAGTGAGAATCAGAATGGTGTGACTCAAATTTTTATTGTTTCAAGTAATTTATCTATATCATAATATCGAAACTGATATTATGATATAGCTTTCACAATATCGATTTCCGGTATATTTTTCTTATCGAATTTATAGCATTTTTTTTTTTTTTCATCTAGCGATGATATTTCCTAAGGTGCTCTAGAAGAAATACTTCAGACTGCATTCTATAGATAATGAACTTTTTCTTGTGATGAGCAGTGACATGTTCTCCAATTTAATACCTCATGTTTAGAGATGCCCATAACAGTAAAACTGCGCATGAAATAATACGATAATCAAACTCGAGGTTATCCAAAAGGATTCTTAGTAATAATTGAAATACAGTGCAAGTTGGTTTGCTAAATTTTAAAAGTTTAAAAATTGTCTCTGGAAATTAATGAAAATGAGATCTGCAAGGATTTCGAATAAGTCAATTAAAAAGCCAAAGAGGCAAATTTAAGAACCAAAAATTTAGACCGAGTCTCTTGATTAATGCCGAAACCAAATATCTATAAATGCCAATAATAATCATAGGAAAGCTAACTAATAATAATAATAAAATTTTTAATACATTTTTATTAAAAAAAATATTAATATTATTATAACAACGCGACAATTAAGACAACAATAAGATAAAACAGAGCGACATAAAGTCCCATCTCATTGGAAGGCTTCAAAGTTAGCTAGACGTATGCTAAGTGCAAAAGCAACTAAGGCTATGAGACTTAGTATATTGTATTGTGCCTACAGTTGCATGTGTCCTTCGGTCTGTTTTCTTGTTTTGCTAAATGAAAAACTGAAGTTTCTGGGAGATAAAAGCATACAAACTTCCCAAAAACTCACTAACTCGGCCAGTTTGTGAAATATCCGAGATAACAATAATAAAACATCTTATATATTAATAACTTAGTACTGTGCATTTAATCCCAATTTCTTTAATTTTTTATTTTAAGATAAGCAATCGGGAATCCAATAAAAATAATATTGTATGTGACAGCTGATCTAGTGATTCTTTTCTACAGATGAAAACAGTCATTAAATTTATACATTTCAGAAAGTGTAGATGAAAAAATGCCTGCTGTCGAACAGAGCAGCTGTATCTGGCCTGGGGGAGGAGGGAAGTTATAGTCCAAAAGACATCCTATCATCGTAATACAGAAATATGTTAATAATACAGTAAATCTTTCCTTTTTTTTTATACATGACAGGTGTTTATAATGCAACAACAGTTAAACGTAAAATTACATCAAGCTGCCATGTTATTAGTGACAATATGATAGTAAGTTAATCCTAAGCCCTTGAGAACTTGTAACTTTATTGTGTGCTTGGGTTAATAAATATGCGACACTGGTAAGAAGGGGGGTAGAGAAAGAAGAAGCACTTTCTATCTTGATAACAAGAACCAATGAGAAAGGATCTCTGAACAATGGAGTTCACTGTTCTCCCCCCACCACAGAAGTTTCGTACATATGATTCAAGTTTCTTTTCTTTTTTTTTTTCTTTTTTTTTATAATGTCGTAAAGGACAAATGGCTATTGTATAAATATCCATATTTATTCTGCCTCCAGATGACACGGCGCGTGCAACATGTTCATCCCTAAATACCAATCTGTCTGACTTGTCAGCCTTACAGCTGCTTTAATAAACATCATTGGCTCTATTCGTGATCACGTTAACTGTTAAATTTCGGTTTAAATGAAGCGTTCGTAGACTGTTATCGGATCCATACGTCATGCGCGAGCGATGGGAGAGTGATTTAGTGACTCGAGTGAAATATGGACGCACAGAACGGCCGAGTTTTTCTACACGGCGCACAAGTAAATCAAGCACTACCCCTAATTACTACGGACTTGAACGAGGCTCGCTAGTTTTACCTCCTTTCAAGTATTTGTCAGGAAGAACGGTAACAGGTCAAGGGGTCGCGTCGTAATGATGGCTTGTGGATGCTTTAGCCTCTCTAATCTCCTCAACAGCGCGCCTGTGTTACGGACGACGGTTATAGATGGTGTCTTGCTACTAGTTACATATGGTCTGTCAAATGTGTACGAAAGACGTCACATAAGATTTACAATCTAGTAGCTTAAGGATGAAAGGAGGGGGATTCTAATGAAATTTATGTTTTTGTGCTCGCAAATTCGGGAGATATACGATACCGATGGCTCGCTCTGAAATTCCTGAGATTCTTTCCAAACTCAGTTTGCATGATGCAACAATGAATGATGGATTCTACACAATGGAGTACTTCGTATAGTCTCACTTTTACCCACTGCGGTTTTGCCTACCAATTTATCTTGTCTTTTCAAAGAGCACATGTCTAATGTCCACGTGTAGTCAACGTGAAAATGTGTGTTAAACTTGTTCGTGCTCTTTTTTTTTTTTTTATCCTACAAAAATGAAATGACCCAGCCCACTTTGGAAGCGAAATCCTAAACTTCTGCACTCCAGCGTAAGCGTAACAACCTACACGATGAAGTAACGAGGCAGACATCTTTCAGACAACACCAACCCTTTCACGTTCCTTCCACCCTCTGATGTAAACTCCTTCGGAAACAAGTTAAGGAGCGTTAGATAGTATCGTTCTTTCTTTGCATCTGGCGGTACAACTCTTAAAGAGAGCGAGCGACCATTTCTGCTTTACAAACGCAGATCACGTTCGCAGCGAATGGGTGGTCCGCGTGGCTGAGCAGGTGAAAATGTTTTTGCCATTTCATTACCACTTTCGTTGCTGCTACTTTACAGGGCGGCCCCTGAACTTCGAAGCGCTCGTTACGAAACAGAGCCACCTCGCGGCAGGTCAGAAGTCGCAGAGATTAAGACTTTCTCCACCCCTGAGGTCAGATAAAGCTCATTTCTCTCCACAGATGTTTAGTGGTCATGTGATGGAATGAAATCTGCATGGATCCGAGAAGGAAGATATGGTTTTCGATGACCTGTACACGAATGACCTTTCCGTCTTCTGGTTGGTGTGGTAGGTCGTTCAGGATCATCTCACTTTGGATAACTTTCTGGGGTTTTTAAATCTCGTGTGCTTCCAAGTACTTAACTTGTTCTTTTAACAATAACTAAAACATAGAATGCTTCGTTAAAATACCATAACCTCAGTTTTACCATGAACAATCGATTGGGAAGATCCTGTCTTTCGGTATTTGGTTTTAAAATTAAACTAGAATATTGGGAAAAGCCAAAGCGATTTTATGTAGTAATAAATGCCTGTAGGTCGTCCAACGATGTCCAAAATTTTTCGACGACGAATCCATTTCCTTCTGAAAGCTCTTTGTCTTTCTCCAGTGGTCAGAAACGTTAATTTTATTTTAAACTTAGTTTCGTGATGAACGCTGCTTTAACTGGAACTGTTTGCTTAAGAGGGTTAAATGTTCCTTAATCTTCAATGATTACAAACGATTGATAAAATACTGCGATTAAAACATTTCCGAAACAGCAGAAATTCAAAAATGTAAATTACCAGTGTTTGCGAAGCAATCAAAATTTCTATAGACGGACTTAAAAAATCTTCGCGTAGAGCAGTAAAACTGTTTTCTAATTGAAAACATTTTCCGCGAGCATGGAAGTCTCTGCCATTGCGAATAGAATCCACTATTGAGACTCTTCTTATGACCTTCCTTGCGCAGATTACTATATAAAAGGTAACCACCAAAATAAGAGTATACACACGGAGCATCGTCTGACATAAACAAATAGGATCTAAGGAAAAAAAAAAAAAACAACCGATGATTTCTTCATATTCCGGACCACATAGGTCAGAGGAGTTTACAACTAATCATATTGACAAGAAAATAAGCACTAACCGTTTTTAACAGTCACGTGACCTCGATCCACAGTCAATTTAAGCGTATATGCTATTGATTACCCTCATTAATCAACAGGACGAATTTATAATCTGCGGTCCCCTGCATATGTGAAGTACGGAAACCACTAAACGGAGGGTAGTATTATGATTGATTTTTTTTATTTAAAAATGGTATAATGAGTACGGCATGTACGTAATGTGTTCTAAATCTTAACTGGGGAGATCTGTATGTGCATAGTCAACCCAGTTTTGTTAGAACTCTGCGGTCCACTCATTTCTTTTTACTCCATTAAGATCTAGCTCATGCTGTTAGATCCCAGAATTGTTTTCTTCGCAGTTTCTTATTTGGTATGGCGACGTTGTAAGCTAATATACAACATTTACTCTTCACCTATTTCTATAATTTCACGCTGTTCGTTAGGGGTAAACTGCGAATAGTTCCAAGGTACGCCAGGGACTCTCGATCCGTCTTGTTCGCCCCTTTTTCTATATAAATTGCGTATTTGTGCACTAATTAAAAAAGTTAATTCAACAGAAATGGACGTTACAGGATCTGCCAGATTACTGGACCTAGAAATTTGAGATAATTTGTCTTATTTGTTTAGACACAAAATAGACATTGCGCAAGACAATGCAGCGGAGTCGCAGGCATATCATCTGGTCCTGAAAGGCTTAATTTGCCCTTAAACCTGGTGTCTATGTCCGCAATTGAGTATAAAATAAATAAATTTAGTGAAGTACGTTTTGCTGTGGTGGATGCTAGCGATATCTGTGCTTTAAGGCAAAATTGTGGGGTTGAATTCTGTGTCTAGCTAGTAAAACTGACCAGGAGACAACTTATCCCGCAGCTTATTGAGTAAGTGTACTGAGTAGCATTGGTATTTTGGTGGCAGAGGCATTTTAAGGATGGAGAAATGAGAGTCAATGGATGCTCCTTCCTAAAAGAAGGTCCTGCAGCGAAATGTGGTCCATAACCAAACAGTGACTGGCGATTAGTATCCGCAGGTATTATTGTATCATTTGCGGTTGCAATTTGTTTAAAAGAAACAGACATAGCCTTTGAATTAGTAATGGTTTCTTCTACACAATAATACTAGAATGCAAAATGCGCACATGGTACGAGAAGCTAAAGAGCATTGAAAATACATATGAAAATACAATTTTAGGTAAAGGGAAAAGTTCGGTTGTTTTCCAGTAGAATTGGAAAATACGGAACTGCAATGTTTAGGCAACAGAAGTAGGAAAAAATAGCAATGTACCTTTATACGTATAAAATATGCACGAGGTTATCAATAATCGAAAAGAGACCATATACAAGAATTAACAAAGAGGACGACGATGGGATGATTTGCTGATGGCAGAGATAAATGCAAAGAAGATTGGTGCATTGGAGCTTGTTGCAATGAAGGGAGACGCAGTGGAGCTTCATTCAATGGAGGTAGAAATCGGCTTCAAGGATTGCGCAATTGAAAGCTTTATTTTCTCTTATTTTTTGTTGTTTAAAATTGCATTTTTGTATTTTCAAACTACCCCGAAACGTAATTCTCCCCTCTTCTTTCTCCATTACTTTAAGTATTTGCCGTTTGTGGTTTTATCGATCTTGAGGGTTTGAAAACCTCTCGTGATCCCCTCGAAAGCCCCTGGCATTCCTGCCATGAAGGGTACATTGTATACACCCTTTCGTACGCAATAAATATCAATGAAATGTACCTGTAGTTAATAAAAAATTGAGGTGACCCCTTGTAATTATAAATCTGCATCTGCTTGCTGAACAGCATTTTTTTCAGAAAATTAAAAATGATTTAAGGAAGTTCAAAATTTGTTCGGTTCAAAAGGTCTTAATGCCCAGAGCACACAAGAAGGCTGGGACGATGGCACCGAGAAATATCTCGATGTCCAGCGGAAAACAGAGTACTTGAAAAGTTCGTAGAGGTCATCTACTGTAAATTCTAAATGGGCACTTCCTGCTTGACCTCGTTTTGTTATATAGAGGAATATATTATCACGTCCGGAATGGAATCCCTCTTGGCTTCCTTGATATATCCATAAACGTTACATCCGATCCAAAGGCTGAAAAGAAACTCTGCTGGAACATCCTTTGCAACGCTGACAAGACAGTTGGGAGGTTTCCACAAAAAGGAAGGACGAGTCACCTAAAATTTATTCCGCAGGTATTTTCCACCACCCGTGAATCCCCATTGAAATGGTTTCATCCAAACCTATATGCTCTCTACCTTCTGACTGGTAACGTCTCCCTTAAAGCAAAAACTGGCTACCTTTAATCTTTCACAGTCCTCACTTTGAATTTGTGTTCATTCCGAGGATTCAGAGCACGTCCTCTTTCACTGCGAACTTTATCAGAACCTTCATCACTTCCTCGCTTGTATCGGTGCAGCCGTTCCCAGAACTGCGACGTCTTTTCTGAGCTCCAGTGATAACTTCCAGCTCTTCCAAGATTACTCCTGCCAAGTCTTCGATCACCAGCGAAGTTTACTGGCTTCTATTGTGACCGCTACTTTGCCTTCTTAACAATGACGCCATTGCTGACACTGCAGGACAGCGTGGAATTCGCCATTTAAATCTCTTCAAACTCCATACACTCTTTGCCTAGTTAAAAGTACTGATGTCTCCACCGACCCTTTCCTCCTTTCCCTTTCACTCTCCATACAATCTCTCCCCTTTTTTTACATTTATTTTTATTTATTTATTTTGCTTATTTGTTTTTATTTATTTATTTATTTATTTTTACTTATCCTTTTGCTAGAGAGGAATTTTGCCGGTATGTGGGTTTGGGCTCCTTGGGTAAGGGATCTGTGGCATCCACTCGTCTTGCACCCCACTAGTGGACGCGGGATTTGTGTATACATATATATATATATATACAGTATATATATTTATTTTTATTTTATTTTGTTAATGATCCCAAATTCGTTTTGGGCATTCAGTATGATTTAATCGAAGTCCACCACAGTTCATGATTGGTTGTGGGCCATCTCCTCGTGATGGAGACAGACATTGGGCAGGTTTTCCTGGTGATCGTTTTCCTGATGCCAAAGCGACCGGAAATAACTAAACAACACACACACACTGCACAAACATAACATTACATCACATTACAACGCACTTTCTGGCCGTTTTATAGAGTTCTGTATCATTGCAGTATACCACGGTAGAGTTAAACTTGCGTTCCGGAGCCACCCTACGTAAGATACTATACATGTCTACTGTAAATAACAACGGCCCCAAAGAGGAGGGCATTTTCAATGTTTCGTGAGAAAACCCTTTCAGAAAACTCTCACGCTGTTGCATTATGAATTTCCCGAGTTACTACAGCAATGTGGTCTAGGCTAGATTACAATGTGTATTCCTTTATATGAGAACGAGAATTAATGACTAAAGTGTTTTATGAGAATAGGCGACAATCTATGCGCAGTGAACTGTCGTAGAGTCGAATTCTAAGCACTGGACCACTAATTGCTACAAAGTTTAGAAATATGAAGAAATTTGAAACAACAGGTTCTCTATCATTGGACTCGGTCATATTAAATTTAATAAAAAAAAAGTTGCTGTTTTGCTAGCCAGCATGCAGCAGATGTCGAGAAGTCATTCAGCTCTAATGATTTTACGAGCAATCAGTTTATTATTACCGGATAGTTTTTCTTATTTTGTATGAGATATTAACTGTGAAAAAAAAAAGAAAATAAAAAGTGGATTCTATGCACGGCCTTTGAAATAATGCACGCATAACCAAGAAGGTATCGCGAACGTCTTCATCTGACCGGGCACAAACTAATTATTCGGGTACAAGGGGCTGGGAATTACAGGAACTCTTTCACACTTTCGTAGCGAACTCTTGCAATATAATTATATTTTAAGACTTGATCTCTTGAAGTTCACCTATGGGCTGAGGGTTGTAGAACAACTGGAATAAGTTGCTTTCCAGCTTGGCAGAGGCAACGAGCATGGAAAGTTCAGAGCAGAATTGGATTGTGGGATTGGGAATAGCATGAATGTTAGGATTTTTTCTTTTCTGTTTTTTTTTTTTTTTTTTTGCTGATGCATAAACCGTTCGCTTCCTTGCAACATTTGGCCTTACTAATGCTAATACTGCAATTATGTTAATATGGTTTTATAGCTTATTCTGTTAATTTAAACGAAATTATGTGTTGTTGTTATGGATTTTTTTTAATGAAAATCCCAAACACGAGAGGTATTAGAACCTATAGTACTTAGTACCGTGCATGCATTGAAGGTTGAGAAGAAAAAGAAGATATATGTTGACATTAGACTTATCATCTGGCATCAGTATATTATGTTTGTAGTGCATACGTACGATAGTTGGTTTGCTTTGTTTCATCGATAAAAATCCTGATTTATCGAGAGACAAGAACTTTGCAATCCTTGCATAGTTCAAAAATCCTATTGCAAAAACAGGCCAACGCGTGAAAAAAGCCCTTAAAAAGCCTTTCCCTCAAGACGGGACTAAGGCCTTTTCCACACGGTGTGGGTGGATACTGATCGTAACCACAGTGGTTGTAACGAGGACAAACAAAATTATAAGAAAATTTCCTTGTCGTAATGGAGGACTAATTTCACTCTTTTTGTTAACGTCGGGTTTTTTGTTGATTTTTAATTTTGCTTTTGTTAATTCTGCAACAACAGACGTATTTTTTATAGTTTTCTCCATATGGTCGCAGGTAGTATTACAAATGGGAAAATATCTTACTGCAATGGGCTTATATTACAGAAATCAGGGTTATACGTATTGCTCTGTTACTCTAATTCTTAATAACATATAAGAGAACAATGGATATAAAATAACAAATAGAATATTGCCATGTAAAGCGAGTAAGAGTATAAATACTAAATCTGTGCCTTTATATTAGTTTTATTAATTTTGTATTTTTATTTATATAAACAAAAACTGCCTAATTGTTCGATGCTTCTTTTGCAGAAAAATCCTCAAGACAAATAAGGCTAAGATAACCGGCATAATTATTGAAACAGTCATCTGTTTGCAGTTCATCCATTATCAATTTAATCGGTCCAGATCTTCAGAGAAAGCCCTCTATCAGGCTCCTTCAGTGGCATAAGAAATCAAGAAGCCGATCAGATGATGTGAAAATCGAATACTGGGGCAGAAGATGCAGAGATCATAACAACTCTTTCAAAAAAGTGTATCTGAAGTTATAATTATTTCTATAATTACGAGTCAAAACATTATGACCATCCCATAAACATTATGATCGATGGTTGCATGACTTTTTATCCCAGAAACTTGGGACTTAATCCGGGGACGGTCAAATCGACTACACCAAACTACAATTTACAAACGTAGTGTATTGACCTATCATAGTCCTAAACAATTCAAACCAGCCGAGATTTCGGCTATTAACCGATTATTAAATTTATTAATAACGGATATTAATTATTAATTTTTCTGCCAAAACACAATATGAATATTCTAATATAAGTTACCTTGCGTCATGCCTATAGAAGCGA
Source organism: Mastigoproctus giganteus (assembly GCF_048544385.1). Taxonomy (NCBI): domain Eukaryota; kingdom Metazoa; phylum Arthropoda; class Arachnida; order Uropygi; family Thelyphonidae; genus Mastigoproctus; species Mastigoproctus giganteus. The sequence goes on along the minus strand of NC_143584.1, from coordinate 63,677,636 downwards.
GTGTTGACCGATCGGTTTTCACTTTAGTGGGATGAAATGACCAGAAAGGACAAAAGTCACCATACACTATAAACGAATGTCGGGTAAATTAACAATGTGACAATATTCGCCTTAAAACATCATCATCAATCAGAATAACGCTCTACACCTTTTCTGGGGATCGAATAACTATGGCTAGAAAGTATTTTAAGAAATTCTTTCATTTGTAGACGGGATTTCAACCCAGTCCGGCACAAAATAATTATGAGTGAATAAATCACTATAACAATATGGTGATTAAAAGGAAAAAAAAAGAGACAGAGGAAGACCAAAGTAAAGATGGGCAGACTTCTTTTAGATCGGAACAGGTGGATCGCCTAATCCGTGAAGGAAGATAAGATAAGATAAACTATATGGTTTCATTCTTTTTTTTTTTTTTTTTTTTGACAAGTGTCTTCTGAAATATAGATGAATGCATTCTGTTCAAGCTTAGTTTAAAAATTAAATTCCTGATCATCATAACGCAATTTAATTCAGTGATCGTTGTGGAAAGCAGAAACCATGATCTATCGGTCAACGTCCGGGCACACTTACACATTTTCACGTGTTCGAATCTACACGAGGACTCAAATTATGTAGTTCATTTTAGAGCTAACTGCCACATCTAGGACTTGAGAATTTCTCCGCTTTTATGGGCAAACTGGATTTTCGGAATTTGCAACTATTACACAAATTACAGCATAACTACATTTGAGATCAAACATTCGTTTATACAATACTGAGCTTCTTTGTTGCCAACACAAACAAACATCTGCTTAGATGCATGTGAAAAGCAGGTGATGGCTTATCGTTTAAAGAGAAGCAATAAATTTTTCCTATGCAGACTTCAGTTTTATTACAATAAATCCATGTATGAATGAAAGCGTGTCATTTAAACAAAGAAAGAAGTTCGTACATCAGTATACGTTCAATTTAATTAGCCTCTCTCTCTCTGTCTGTCTCTCACGAGAGAGTGTAACGGTTTGTGCCTGAATCCAAAGAACGAGATGGGAAATTTTTGACGATAGGTGAAGGACACTCTCAGAGATTATAATGTCTTTCTTGTAATGCGTGAAGGATTTTATATACATGTATTTAAAATAAATAAAAAATAAGATAAAATTTCCGTTAATACTCCAGGACGACCACACGGTCAGAGGAGTTCACAAGGTCCAGAAAATAGGAGAAACAGCACCGTATTTAGTAGTCACGGGCTGATCAATTTTTGAGTTATAGATTTTGAATATATGCATAATATTGCCAAACAGACAAACTATCTTTCACTTTAATATTGCATTTACAGTAAACAGAGATATGGAAACAAATCCATACCTACACCTATATTCAAAAAGTCCAAATCGAAAGGCCCAAATGTTTGAATGACCTCGTGGGTAGCACAGTTGGTAGGATCGCCGTCCTCCCCCACACCAGGTGGAAAAGACCTGAGTTTGAATCCCGTCGATGATGGGAGAAATTTTTATGGGTCTTTTTCACAATGTGGCTGAGTTAGTCAGTCTCGGCAAGGGTAGCGTGGTTTTTCATCCAGCAAACAGAAAACCGACCCCTCAGAACACACGCAATTTACAGACAGTATACAATGAGCAACATGGCCTTAGTTGCCGATGCTCCTAAAACCATACAACAACAACAAATGTTTGAATAATTTTCTGAAATAGTAGAGTACATTGTCGGCCCATTCTTTGATAATAGTTTTGTTTTTTTTTTGAGAATTCATATGATGCTCACAGGCAATACAAAAGCTTCTAAAGTGGCCGCTGGCCATTTATCATTAGAGTGCAAACGTTGGCTTGAATTTTACTATGCGAGTACTCTGATAGATTAATCTTAAGGTGTATTAAAAGTATTCCGGCTATCAAAATTTGACCAGCCATATTATATATATAAATAGCGAGAGCGAGAGATTTCCTTGTATCTGTCGCTACAGGAAAGGTAAAGAGTCCGCCAGATAGGCTATGAGATCAAGAACACCGCCGCTTCGTTGCCTGGGGCAGGTCAGGTGTCAGAATGACGTGAAGACAGATTATCACTGGAAAAGCCGCGTCGCCAGTACCGGTGCTAAGATGAAGGCGCCACTGTCCACATATACATTGCCATTCAGGTACTGCTTCTCACAGTTTGATGTAATATTCACCTCTTTGTTCCGTGTCAGGAAGAGAGGGATAGGAGAAATGAGTGTATTTTATCCCGCCATTCTTTACATTAGTGGTCGTCAACCTTTTCACGCACAATAAGCTACCTGAATTTTCAATATCTCAGATAATCACTTTAGTTGCGAGTCCTTATTAGATAGTAATAAATGATCATACACATTATAAGAGCATTCCCGATTGACTGTTTAATAACGCCTGGTAGGGGGGATAAGAATAAAAAAATACATTCCTTTGTGGATTACATTTTTTGCTCCTTGTAATTACTCTACTAGGTACAGTTATGAGGAGAAAGTAAGAGAATTTTATCTTCTGAGGTGAGTCACACTGAAAATCACTGTTTCCATGGCCCTCTTTGGAACAGAATTCAATTCCATAATATAGACACATTTTTTGTTTCATTGCGAGTGGTCCATAATAAAAATATGGACCACTCAACCTAAATATCAACCCTGAAAATCTTTGCAAACGCAAATCATACAGAAAAGAAGTCCTCGAAAACTCCTACCTGCAAATACAGATGTAAGAAAACAGATACAGCACCTTGTTCTGCCAATCACGAGCCAGTGGGCTTTAGGAATCCCGACCTCATCAAGAAATATATGTCAAGATATATCTTACCCACCCCACTCTACTTCCACAGAAGAAACCGAATGCTGGAAACAGTAAAGTGACCGGGGTTCAAGCCCGTGACTACTGAATACGGTTCTGTTTCTTGTATTCTGTCTATTTGTGAACTCCTCTGACCGTTTGGTCGTCCCGGAGTATAAACAGAAAATTTATTTATTTATTTATTTATTAAAATGAACTTTCAAGTTTTTATTTTGTATTGCATTGTATCATGTTGTATCGATGTCATGCCTGTTGTCTCACGTTGTACACTGTTCTGTTGTTAATATTTGTGTTTGAATCTCCCACTTCTGTGTGTTAAATCAGAAGGTCTGCTTCAAATGTAACAGATTTTTCACCTGTTAATACTAATTAAGTGGTAAAAGTCTTAGCAGATATCTAGTAACTCAAGCATTGTATATTCCAGATAAGATGTATTTATAAATCAGATAACAAATATTTCATGTATTTTAAAGTTGTATTAGATTTTGTAGCATAATTGAATGTGTATCATCACCCCCTGGCCAGTAGCTGTAATCGGGTGTCTCCTAGGAGAAATAAAGATAATAAAAATTAAAGAAAAAGCAGTTCGCATAGCAAGTAGCCGAATCTACTGGAACTGGTGAAAATTCGGTGTAAATTAACAGCTTATACGGGATCGCATAAGTTAACAACTCGATCGACTCGAAATAATTCTTGGAATATATCAAATTACATTCAAACGAACTGTGGAAAGAAAACCGGGTCATCAGGGTCATTCTGGTATTAAAATTTCGAAGTGCGTCATATACAACCAGCGTTCTTAATTTTGGTTAGTAATTACTCTGGTAATTATTCAGCCACAACAAATAAAGCAGAAACGTGAAATAATCAAGGTTTTCTGAGACATTCATTCTCTGTAAAGCATCCAAACCATATACTAAAATTACATAAACCTTATATTAACACACAAGCTTTTTTTTGTAAAATGTAAAATTCGAAAACGCTGAGGAACTCTCTCTCTCTCTCGCTAGGAAAGGAGGGGAGGTGTCTGGGGCTCCTCACCCGAGAAAATTTTTAGAGAACCATGGTGCCAAATGCGCCAAATTTTCGAATTTGTTTTTTTTTTTTACAAAGTCTTAAACAATTAGTTTTTGAATGTTTTTTTAGATTTTATAATGACCACTCTTACACCAGGGTGTTTAATAAAGTCACATTTTCTTTTATATGATACTTCAATAATATCGCACTTAACACAATAAACAGTACGCATTCTCATTCCTCTTTGTTTTTAAATAATGGCGTCATAAGCACTAATTTGAGACTTCAAATTACAAAGCATAATAAATTGGACAAACTAATTAATACAAGTAATTTAATAGGTATTATTTATTTATTATTCAAACGTTTTTTTAGAGATTTCCACAGTAAATTCGTGTTATATTCTTACTGTAATTTTTACTGTTTATGCCTATGACTGCATGACGGCCCTGAATAAAGCCACGGTTTTACTAAGCGTTTTAATTATTAATTAAGCGTTGTGATTGGTGAACACTTCAATAGATGAGTCATAAAGGATCACTTTCTTAGATAGACTAACGCCGTTCACGAAAGGTAGCATTCCTTCAGTAACTGCATACATAATGCTGTTTCAGCATTATGTATTTTTGCATAAGTATAGATACATTTAGATTCTGATGCTATATGAGAAAATGAACAAGACGAAAGGTTCAAGTGACTATAAATGGTATAAGCAGTCTGTGCTATACATGACCGGTATGAGTATCTCGAACCACAATTCTGCTGTGGTTTCACGTACGATTATGCCTCTGATGCGATTGGCCAGATGTTATTTACGATTGTGTCTGACCACAGACAAAATCGTAAATAACATCCAGCCAACGGCGATACTGTGGACAGCAACAACTGGTTGGTCGGAGAGGCCAATGGATTTTGACAAAACTTTTGCAGGGAGTACAGTCAGTCAAAGGGATTACAGAGAGGCTACAGTCAACCAAATAACAACCCGATACAACCATGGTAACAGAAGAGGCATTACGCAACGCACAATTCTCCATATATTCTCATGGATAGGGTATCCAAGAGGACCACCGAAACGAGTTCCACTCCTCCTGTCAGTAAAAGCATACGTGATATTGGGCTCAGGAATGCCAACACTGAAAAATGGAGGATTGGAAAAAAAGTTGCCTAATCTGGCGAATCTGTGGTTCCTGCTTTTCCTGATGATTGCAGAAACAGAATATGGCGAAAATAGCATGAATCTATAGATCATGCTGTGAAGTGTCAATAATGTAGGCTGGTGGTAGCTGCGTAATGGTGTCGGGCAGTTTTCATGGTGCAAACTGAGCCATTTGATACAAGTGGGCCAACATGTGGATGCCACAGATTATCTGAAAACTGTTTCCGACCAGCGCAGTCTTTCCTGGCTGCAGTTATCCGTCTGCAAATGGGCTCGGTCCCAAGAATAATGCGCCATGTCATAAGGCTAGATTTGTACAGAACTGTATCTAGGAACATGAAAGTGAATTCAGCTATGTTTAGTCCAGTTATCACTGGAATTACATCTCAGCAGCCTGTTTAAGAAAATCTCCTCATTTCCCTAATTAACAAGAATTGTGAGGGACTTTTACCTAACCAAATTCAATGCAGAATTAATGACAGCTCATTCAAACTCTATTGAATCTTAGTTGAAAAAACTTTCTGTAGAAAGAGATATATCACTTATGTACATTTTGAAGAAATCATATTGACGAATCAAATAAAAACAATATCGCAAGCATTCTGCAGATGAAGATGTATCGTGCCGACTAGGTTGCTACGGTGGACCATATAGGTAGTTGTACCTAATAATGTGGCCACTCAGTGTATGTTTCCATTGTGAAGCAAAAGGTGATTTCGAACTTTTACTTGGACTGTCTGTGAATGTACGCAGTCTTCTGTATTGTGGCTAATACCAGTTCGAAACATTTTTCTTTTTTTCACAATGGGAACATACACTGAGTGGCTACATTATTAGGTACACCTACCTATTTGGTCCGCCGTAGCAGCCTAGTCGGCACGATATATCGTAATCTGCAATTCGTTTGGAGAAGTCTGGCATTGTCGTCGACGCTGTAAGAATTTCTAAAGTCACTTCTTTATTCGTGGCTGATTTCTGGCGGAGGGTATAGGCTTTTTCCCGTGAGTTATTCTGGGAAAAGTTATTCTTCTCGCACTACATGCAAGTTGACCTGTGAACACAATCTTACAGATATTACGATCACGGTCATGAGCGCACGCCTGTGGGCAGTTAATACCTATACTGTATATCTGTACTAAGGATTGAATTACAAATAAATTCCCTCAGCTTGTAAATATTAATGGTGAATCTTGGTCCAGATGGTTTAGTCCAAATTTGCACTCAATCTTCTTGACAGGATATCAATAATTTTTTCAAAAGTTACATGAGTTAGGTATCGTGAACCGTTCTGCTTGCGTTGTGGGAAAGATGAAACTTGGGAACATATATCTATTATGAGTACTCCGATTTAGGGAAGAATTAATAGCAGGCTCACCGAATCTAAAAGCACTGAATTCTGGATGTAAACAACATCTAGAAGACGGAATTCAAATTGTTCCAAGAGTTTGCCGTCCAGGTATTTCGAAGACGTTTCATTATGTTATAAATACAGGAGGAAGGAAATTAATTGTTGTATCGTGTAATGAGGTCTTGTAGCTGACTGGAGAACAGTTAGCCACAAGGGATTTAAATATTTCAACAGTGAAGGCGCAGAATGTGCGGTAGTACCGTTCTAATTATAGGTGGGAGCCTACCCTGTATGGGAAATGACGCCCAAATCGTTTCAGAGAAAAAGACATCTTGGAGTGTTCTTATGTGGATTTATTTCTGACATTGTTGCCTACTTTTGAATGAATGTACCTCACTGTCTGTACGGTATTATGAATTATCTGTAATACTGTATGTATGGTATTTTAAATATATGGCAGAATTGGTCGAATTTGGTAGGGAATTGAGACCTACTCGCTTTTTTTTTTTAAATAAAATAAAAAAAAAGCGAGTGGGTCCCAATTCGCCGTGGCATGGATTCATCAAGGTACTGAAAGCGTGCTAGAGGGTTTCTGGTCCATTCTGGTAGAACTACTATCAGATTTTGAAATTATATCATTGTGGATCTCTATCTCTACTATGAATAGTTCCTTCCATTTTATCCCATTGGTGCTCATTTGGATTAAGAATTGTGAGGCCAGCACAGTAGGATTAAGAATTGGAAGCCAGCGTTCAATTCATTCTTATGTTCTTGGAACCAGTTCTGTACAAATCTGACTTTCTAACAACCATTACATTTCGTTAGCCACCACCAATCTACATGGTTTACACCTGGCAGGGCAGAATGGGTCCATGGATCCGTGACGCCATATTCTTGTCGCCATATTCTTGTCCTCCCATCGGCGTGAAACTGCAGGAATCGGTATTCATCAGACTAGGCTACGTTTTTTCCAAATACACTGGTGTGCAAAACTTAAGGACCAACACTATTTCTAAAGGTTACAACCACAAAAATCTTTACTTAAGGTACTCTTTACTGATGAGAGTAGATTAAGTCTCAGCAGCGATTCTGGACGTCAGCTAATCTGGCGAGAGGTTGGCACATGGTATCACCCTGCAAACATCACTGAAAGGGATCGATATGGCAGTCGAGGTGTTCTCGCCTGGGGAGGCGTTATCTTGGATGGACGTCACAACTCCAGATATTGGAATGAGGTACTGTCACCAGTGCACACTACTGTACTGAGGTAATCCTTCCCCATGTGCATCTGTTCCGAGGTGCAATTGGCCCTGAGTTCGTGTTTATGGATGATAACGACACACCCCATCGCACTGCAGCTGTTGATATGCTTTTGGAAAGTGGGGACATCGTTTGTATGGATCGGCCTGCCCGTTACAGCGATCTAAATCCCATCGAACGCATATGGGACGCTCTGACGCCTAGCGCACGTCCACACCCACCAGAATATGTTCACCAGCTGAAGATGGCGCTGACAGAGGAATGGACGATGTTACCGCAAGAACTTATCATCAAAATTGTTCTAAGTATGGACAGGCGGTGCAAAGCCTGCATCGACATTAGGGGTGGCCATATCTCCTACGAGGACCACCTGTTCCGTTTGTTCCATCTTTGGCAGCGATGCATCTGTATCATAGCAGCCTGTTCTATGTTGCCATTTTTGAATAAAGTACCTCTGTACCGTTTTGTTCCCTTCATCATTTCTTTACCTCACGAGGTTCCTTTGGTACGCTTTTCCCATATGTAGGCCACTCCTATGAGATGCTACAGGTGAAAACGTGACTGGTCCTTAAGTTTTGCACACCAGTATATAAACAAGGAATACAAACGCTTTCTAGAGTTTATATTCCTTAGCCTATTATATCAATACCTTTATTGATTTATTTATTATTTATTTATTTTTTTTTTTTCTGACAAGGGTGGGACTACGATACCTTGTCACAGATAAGGTATCATAGTCGACGACTTTTACTTTATTTGTGATAAGATGCAAGTTGTGCGTTCTGAAATGTCTCGAATTTCACTGTTGTACTAGTTTGTTATTTGACTAACTGTAATCTTTCTGTTACACTGCACAAGTCTTGTTAGAGTCTGTTGGCTTCTCCAAACAACGAGCTTTTTCGTTCAGAATATCGCTGTTGGTTGGATGTTATTTAGTTAATCTCAATACACCCGAGACACGGTCGCACCTGTAACCCCAACATCTGTGCAGTTTCCGAGATATTCATGCCTGCACGTTTTTCGACTACTACGCCACATTCATAGTCACTTAAGTCATCCTAATCATCCCACCTAAATCGTCCATCTGCTTTATGTCATAATGTCATATGCTACAAATACGTGACATTGTTATTTTAAGAGTGTCCTATTTCATGAAAGGACCAGGCCTACCTAATAAAATGGTCATTCAGTGTATACTCCTCGATTCTTGGTGCATAATCTGTTTATATTAAAGAAGACCACAGAAATATGAAGCACACGTTAGAGAAGGTCAAATAGGATCAGTACAAATTAGATGTCTACGGGATTTCAAAATGATGCGGTTCCTTTTGAGTTTTCGCCGTATTTTATAAGTTTCCGTTTTTTCTCTGAGTCTGGGACAACAGGACAGTGAATCAACACTACATGAAAGAAGATTGGTGCAGAATTGAGTTGTAGTTTGGTGCAGAATTGAGTTGTAGCTTGGTGCAGAATTGAGTTGTAGCTTGGCGCACACAATGTAGTAACCGGTCCCTTGGTTCCAAGAAACAAAGTCTTGCTTCCACTACTTCATCTCCTTTTCAAGCTGACACTGGTCAAACAATTTGTTAAAATATTGGATCCTCACTGTGACACCTTCAACCATATACAGTTCATATTTCCAAAATTGTCCGATGCAAAGCGAAGGTGCACATTTATTGGTCCACAAGTAAACGAGATATTGGCCAAAAAATGAAAGACAAAATGACTAATGCCGAGCGAAATGCCTAGCAATTCTTTTGCCTTGTAATGAATGGCTCTTTTGATAACGTTAAGGGTAAAAATTACAAAGAACTAGTTGACAAGTTGGCTGAAAATTATGGAAAATTGGTTTGCAGAAAGCTCCATTACTTGCACTCTCGCCTCGATTTTTTCAGACTAAATCTGGGTGATGTTAGTGAAGAGCATGGGGAGAGGTTATACCGGGAATGAAGATGAGGTACCAAGGAGGGTACCTGTACGAAGCTACGATGGGCGTCTGTATCTGATTCTTATTCTTGTTCCGGATGATCACACTCACCACAAAAGACAGACGTTTAAATATACAGGATTTTTTTTTTTTTTTTTTGATTAACCCAAGGAGGGTTTCTATTATTTAAATTTGCGCTTTTATCTAGTTGTTTACTTGTAGCAAACAGTAATTTTCTATTCTACACAGAAGTTTAAACGTTGTCAATAAATCTGATATTCTCGTTTTGCATATTAAATTTCTTTCATTTCTGGAAAAGCATTGATGCTATGAGAAAACTAAAGTCATATTGGAAATCATTCATATCCTCATACCTATTATTAAGAAATGCAGATAAATTAGGAACTTTTTTTTTAAATTGTTAAGTAATATATTATCAGGGCTTATTCTGCAACAAATTCAATGAAAACTTCACGATTTCTGCATAAGAACTTCGATCTACAGACTTTACATGGCAGCAAAATGAAAAAAATATTTTTGTCAGCATACACATAAGTACGAAAGTAGTTTGGATACCCCTTATATTGTAAATAGTTACAGAAGTTAGCACGAATATATCAAACATATCGCGTGCGAGCAGTCACTTCTCCTTTTTCTATGAAATCTTTCAAGAGGCATTTTTAAGCTAAATTTCCTCGAAAGCACCTTGGCACACGAAATAAATGACGGCAGTTAAGAGAAAAGAACAATTAGCTTACAACAGCAGAGATACTGCAAGAATACTTTTTCATAGTAATCCACTGATTCAACAATAATTCTTTACATTTAATGAGATGGAAATCATCTTGTGGCTGAAAGTAATTCTCTTTAAGCAGCGTGACTCCAATTTACAGGGATCTGAAACCGGACTATAGGAGGTTGGTTAAAATTAATTTAGCCTCTATTCTTCTGTTTCTGAGTATCTGTAAATGATGATGCTAAGTTTGCAAGAATTAAGAATTTTATAAATCATTTCGTAAATTTCCCCAAGTATCGTTCTAGACTTTTCGATCATCCTCTGGTATGTGCACGCTTTAGTGGTTATCAGACAAACAGCAATTAGAGGCAATCTAAAATCAAATTTCGTGTAAAAAGTTTTTATTTATTGGCCCAAATGTAATGATGTCCGATTTATTCGATCTGTGACACTTTACTTTCCGATTAGCCAATAAACCTTAGGAGGGATAACAAGAAAATTTCTGGATCTTCTCTCTTAGAAAGAAAACATTGATGTCTATTGGACGCTTTGGCAAAGGGCACACCGGCAGTTTTCCAAAAACGTAATCCAGAGTGTTCATTTCTGTGATCTTCTAGATTTGAAGGATTCATGTCACTGTCAAGGGTTTTTGGAGAAAAGTGTTTAAAGAAAATTGCAGTTCTCAAGTGGCATAGGTGCACTAAAAGAAGCTCCAGAATCTATGGCTGACGACTCGTGTGCGGGACGTCCGAGGACTTCTACTATTTCAAAGCAAACTGAAAATGCCCAGGAGATTCTGGACGAAGACAGGAAACAGCACTTGGCAGATAAAGAGCTAGTCGAATGTGAATGACAATCTCTTAGGGTAGTGTATGCACGATTATTAGAGAGCACCTTAAATGGCGCAAATCTGTTGAATCTTGGAAACCCCAAGCATTAATGGAGAAGTTAGGTTACAGAGAGCTATCTACTATCATTCACAGAGAGAGCTGAATACCCAATTTCAAAAAGCAGTCGGCGATCTATAAGATGGAAGCTTGTTACGAAGAAGGCCTTCATATCCAACACGAGCAACTGCTTGAGTTTCGCTAAACTTTTCCATTGAATTTCCCCATGAATGGATAACATCAGCTAAATTATCACCAGTGGATCGACCCTGACATAATCCATATTGGCGATTACTGATCAGATCACAGATTTCGAGATAGTTTAGGCGGTTTATAGATTTCTCCATTACTTTAGAAAGAGTAGAAGTAAGTGCAATGAAACGATAATTGGATGAGATTGATTTGTCACCCTTTTAGGAACTCGTTGGATATGGGAAAATTTCCAAGCAGAACGAAAAACACAAGTGGAATAAGACAGCGTAAAAAGGCGACGCAGAACAGGAGTAAGCTCACGAGCACCGGACTTGAGATCAAGTAAGAGAACTCCAGCACCTCCATTAGGTGCTGGAGCTCCATTTAGTATGTTGCATTTCACCTTTTCTTGCCCTGCACACACAGCTTCAACTTCTAGAATATTCCCATTAATTCCTTAAATGTTGAAACAGTTTTCTACTCTTAGCCTGGTTAAAAATAGTTTAGACTAATTAATAACTGCTTTACAACTGTTGCGAGCATCGGCAGAAAATAAATCTGGAGATTTGGATAGAAGCCAATTGCGAAACGCAACTTTATCTTGAACAGACTTAACACGACTATTGGTAAACCAAGTTTTAGATAAAGATTGAGATTTTAAGGTGGAGCGTGGAATAAAGGATTTCATACCTATGAGAATAGGTATGAAATCCTTTTGAGCAAATATTGTCATTAGAAGCTTTAAAACAGTAATCCAACTAAGAAAAATAAGAATACTGTAGTAATCTCGCAGATTATTCTGTTTCTCATTATTATAATACCAAACAACACGAGGCTGAAAACGGTCACGAGAGAAAAGTGTCACTGGAAAAAACATCATCATCAAGTTTTAATCTGAGGTACCTAGAGGACCACCACCTCGACCATGCACTTTGAAAGACAATTCGTGAGAAAAAGATCAAATGTGCGGTTTGGATTGCGTGGTATTCTGGTAGGTAAGTGTATGATCTGCGCGAGGTCATCAGTAATTGGAAAAGCTCCAGCAACTCGACCAGCTGGGTCCTTGTAACTAGAAAAAGGAACATAGCTGCAGTTGAACATTAAAATCGGAAAAGAACATTACCTCCCTGTTAGGAAAGGTGTACTGGAGGAATTTGAGTCCCACAGAAAGGAAGTCGAAGAGGTCCAATGATATTTGATTTGGGAGAACGACAGAGGCAATAAATGAATTTGACAGAATGGGGTAGAAAGATTTTAAGCCAGAGAAGAACAAAATAATTTGGAATCTCCTCTTTTGGAAACGTCCTCTGCAGGAGTGATGTAGTGAGGTGAGAGTACCAGTGGTAGCGAAGTAGGGGGCAGGAAAAGAGAGAGAGAGAGAGAGAGAGAGAGAGAGAGAGAGAGAGAGAGAGGGGGGAGGTGTAACTGAAAAGGTGTGGAATTCCGTCAGAAGAGAAAAGGGAAAAGGCAACACGAGGAGAGCGTATCACGGAATAGCTAACGAGTTCCGGGAAAGAATCCGAAAGACATAATTGTAAATCCTCAGATCAAAGATTTTCAGAACTTTATTAAATTTTGGAAACAGAACTGAGGAAACCTGTGTAATTAAAAATACTCGAGTGTGAATAATATAATGAAAATGTTATGATTACTGTAGGAATGAAATGAATAAATGAAATAATATGAGCAGTAATGAGCTATAAAAATTATGAATAATAAAACGAGGTAGTGTAGGACTACTAGGAATTAAAAGAGATACAGGAACAATGTACATTACTAAAATTGTGTTAGAGAGATTTTTTATTTTGAGGTTTTAAGATATGAAGTCAAGGGAATTTATTTGTTTCTAATGGACAGTACCGCAGGGACAACAGATATTGGGCGCATGAAGCTCTGAGAATAGAACATGATGGATATTTATCAATAGAGAAGTATTGGGGTTTAATTAAGAGTTTTATTACTGAAAAAGTAAATGAAGAAAATCTGATATTTAACTATGATGACTAACCATTTTATTTGTACGTGTATATATAATATTATTTTAAACTTTATTTGCATTGTGAATACCATTAATATGTATACCTGTAAATAGTTCGTATAACAAATGTTTTTGCTTTATAATGTTGTGCGTCATTTGCTCAAACTGACAGTCACTCTATGTGTGTGTGTGTGTGTGTGCGTGTTTTGTATGGAAAACCTTCAGCTCCTGGTAATCTTCTGGTCCCTTTTAGCGCAGTCAGGTAGCCTATGGGCCTCAGTGCTTGAGGGAAGATTTTGTCTCAACTTATAGGCAACAATTGCCACTGTTGGCAATTATGAATATACAGATAAGATAACGTTGGATATACAGATAAGAAAAATTAACAACACACCCCTCTTACAACGCGAAATGGTGCTGTAGCTGCCACGCGCCATGCAAAAATATCCCCATGCAATAATAATGTAACAACTTTCCCTTAATGCCACACTGCTCCAATTTGCACATGTAGTAATATCAGTAACTTTTATGTGGAGGACTTTACTGGAACAAGAGATGCAGTCCTAGCATATTCAAATATGGAAGACTACTGTACAAATTGGAGCAGTGTGGCATTAAGGGAAAGTTGTTACAATGGATAAAAGGATGATTGAGTGAGTGAAGACCGAGAGTGGTAATCAATGGATACTGCTCTACGTGGACTAATGTTATTAGTGGTGTCCCTTAGGTTTCGGTGTGGGCCCATTGTTGTTTTGTATATTTATCAATGATATTTATAAAGGTATGTCAAGCTCAATGTCAAAGTTTGCAGATGATACAAAGTTGGCAGGGTTGTTAATGACAGTAATGACACTATGCTGCTGCAACAGGATCTGGAAAAGTTGGGCAGATGGGCTGAGAAGTGGCAACTGAAGTTTAACATTGATAAATGCAAAGTACTGCATATGGGTAGAAATAACCCCAGAGAAATGTACCAACAGGGTGGTGTTACAATCAGGGTAGTGGAGAATGAAAGAGACTTGGAGATAATTTTGCAGTCAGATATGAAGTTTTCTGAGCAGTGCAGACAGGCTGCCAGAGTAGGTCATCAGATCTTGTCAATGATATACAGTAATTTTGTGAGCAGGGAAAAGGAGGTGATTATCCCATTGTATAAGGCAATGGTCAGGCCACACCTTGAGTACTGCGTACAGGTCTGGAAGCCTCATTTTAGGAAGGATGTAGAGTTGCTAGAACGACTACAGAGAAGGCCAATAAGACTGGTGAGGGGAACAAAGGGGTGCTCTTACCAATAAAGGCTTACGTTCTGCAAATTGCAGCTTCTAGAGACAAGGCACCTGCGAGGCGATCTGATTGAGGATCTGAATTTCTACCCATATGCTTTATAAAGCCTTGAATTAACTGATCAGGCTCAATGCTGATGGGATTCTTCGTCTTGCCCAGATTACAAACCTGAAGGAGCATAGATTCAAACTGAAGAAATACAGTTGAAGAATAGATGTGCGGAAGTTTGCCTTTAGCCAGCGGGTAGTTGATTTCTGGAAGAAACTTTCATCTGTTGTTGTAGAAGTTGATAGCTTAAATAAATTCAAGGCAGAACTAGACAAACATTTGGAACGAATGGATCAGTGAAATGGGAAGTTTTTTTGTTTTTTTTTTGGCTGATGCTTATAAGCTTTCTTGCTTTCTTGCATCATATGCCTCTACTAAGGCTAATACGAAATAGTCGATGCCCCTGCTGCCTATGGACTTTTCACCACAAAGAGGCTATTGCACTTGGCTATTTGTGTACCGGCACATTATCCTGCTGGAAGTAACCATCTGACTGAGGATAAACTGTCAAGATGAACGGATGCACTTGGTCAGCAACGATGTTTAGGTACGATGTGATATTCAGACGTGAATCTATGGGTATCGATGGACCCAACGTGTGCCAAGAAAACATTCCCCACACCATAACACTGCCCCCGCCACTTTGTACAGTAGTCGTCAGACATGACGGGTCTATGGATTCATGTTGTTTTCGCCAAATTCTGAGCCTTCCATCAACATGATGCACCAGGAACTATTGTACTTGGTTATTACAAATTATCTTATGTTCCTTATTTTGTGGACGGATGAGACCTGCTTTAGAAGAAATTGATTCCACAATCAGTGCACACGGGCTTGGAAAAACCTGCATATTATGCGTATAAGATAATGCCAACAGCATTTCTTTCCAAGACTATAGGAATAAAGCTCTTTTGGAAGGAAACAGTAAGCGACATGATTATTGGTTCCCACATGTTACCGGATGATTGTGGTAGCAATGAGTGTTTTAACATTCTCACTTATGTTTAATAGACGTTGAATAGGTCATAGTCATGATGTTCCAATGAAATAGTATGCCTAAAATCTGAATCAAATTGATTTCTTTAAGGTAATATCAAAATCACCGAAGGAAATACTAGGGAACTTTGACAGCGTATTCAGGATGCCGTTGATTCCTCTAGAAATAAGCCATACAGTGTGGAGAACCTGCCAACCTTGCCTGTATGAAGTGGAAGTGTTACTGTTAAATGCATGTCACTTTGAATATACACTGTGCTGTCACTTTATTAGGTACACCCCTGCTGTGCACACAAATGGTTTGTCCCCCCAACGTTGCAAGTCACGTGACCACAGTGGGTTGGATATAAATGCAAGTCACATGACCACAGTTGTGGATATAAATTCAGCAGAACAACTTTTCTAGTATTAGTTAAGCGTACAAACCGTAGCAAGAATAATTTTTCTTCATAATTTTTTTTCCAAGTACGATATCAAAATACTCTTTCTATATAATGCTATATGCAGAAAGACAACTGCAAATCACAATCAATGGAATCACTGCATGGAACAACTGTAATGGCTATCATCTATCAAAATCAAAGACAGTTGCCATACATTTCTTTAAAAAACGAAATCCACATCCGGACCTACAGTTACATTTACAGGATCGTATCATACCGTTCACTTCATTGGATTAATACTAGACAAAAACTTAACTTCTTAACACATACATATGCTCTAAATAATAATACTGTAATTGCATTACCACAAAACGCAAATTTTTACTCAGACCCTGTCCACAGGGTCTGAGTAAAATTGGATTAATACTAGACAGTTTTTTTGGATAACTTGAAGACAGTAAGTAGCCTTCATCATTTCACTTTTTTTTTTTTTTTTTGCCCTTTATGCTGTTTTCTTCTCCTTCTGCAGTCCTATCTCCTGAGTGAAAGGGAATGATTGAGCGTGTGTGTGTCTTAGTGCCAGCTTGCCGGCACGGGATTTTTTTGAATGGTTCCAAACTCGATTTGGACATTCACTGAGTGAAGAGATAGTAGAGGTTGGCCATGGTACATGCGAAGTTGTGGCCCACCTCTCCGTGATGTAGACGAATAATGGGCAGACTTTCCAGGTGATCGCCTTCCTGGTGATAAAGTGGCCAGAAACAACTAAAGAACACAACAACACAGAGGTTGCACAAACATAACATTAAACACATTTCTGGCCTTTTACAGAGTTCTGTTTTCCACCAAAGTGTACCAAGTCGGAGATGAACTGACGTTTGATGCTGTCTTTCATAAGATATTATACGTGTTCACCTTACGAGATTGAGTTGGCATTTACGCATAATAGCGGCATAATGAACTGTGTCATCCAAAAATTACAATAATTCAGCAGTCCTCTTAGTTAAAAACTCCAATAATTATTAAAAGTAAATAAAAAAAAAACAAAAACAAAGGTACTCTGTAAATTAATATGTGTGGGAACTTGCGAGGCAGTTGAAAGAAAGGTCCCTTGCCATTACTTGGACGCGCTATCAATGATGTCCGCATCAATAAGCCATGAATTACGCTAAGCAGTCAATTGTTATGTCAACACACCGCCTTATCGGGCTTCATATTTCATTCCTCCCTTCCCAAGCTACCGATAAGATCGCATTTGTGGCGTAATTGCTACTATTCGCTTTGTATCGCAGTTATAGGGTTAGGGGTGCATTAGGTTGTGGGTAGCACTTTGGACAGGTGGCTTAACTAAAATATTTCAGCTACGCATTGTTCGGTAATTGGGCTTGTAGGAGATGAAGCGACTCTCTCATCGGATATAAAGCAAGGCAGGATATGTCATATATAATGATTCCCACTGGAATAGATTGTTTCTCACTTTGAAGTATGAATGGGATTTTAGTGTAAAACTGGATTGCTTCATATATTGAAGTGCTCCGGTAGACGGGGGCCTTCAAAATTTTGGTCACTGTTTTCTACCGAACATTCAGGTAAAATTGCGACATCGAATTTATATAATGAACCATGAATAGGTAACGACTTCACTTTTAAGTTGGCGTATCGATTACTTAATGGTATTTTAATGATTAGTCATTACTAATTTTGGTAATTAGGCTATTATAGAAAGATACGCAAGGTTTGCAATTAATCAATAAAAGCATGACATAAATAAAAAGTATATTTTCTGACTTTTCTGCAGGATGACCACAAAGTCAGAAGCGAGAAAAATTTGTCGAGCGAGCCCAAATTTCATTAAAACCGGATCAATAGATATCTGACAATTATTATTTTTTTGTTTGTTCGTCCGTCCGCATGTAATAACTCGACTCCCAGTGGAATGATTTTCATGAAATGTTATACAGTATTTGGCTTTTTCAGAACTCTTTGTCGAACCTTCCCAAATTCCAATAAAGTCAGACCAATAGAAATCCGGCAATTATTATTATTTTATTTATTATTTTCTTTTTTCATACATATCATATAAGTTATCCATATACCGCATAATTTAGCTGAAGCACTACAGATTGTCTGTTTCCGTGTGCTAATTGGGGGAATGAATGGGTAATATGACGGATGCGCAGAAATGAAATGTTCTCAGCTCTCGTATAAACATTGCTCGTTGTTTTTTTTTTTTTTTTTTACTATTATTCATGAATTATTACTATTTGCTAATGCTAATGTTAATTGTGTCAGTTTTAATAGATGTTAATCAAGTCTACAATCTCTCATAATTGTAGTGTTTGGTTTCATTCTTAAGATTTATTACAGTAGGTCCACGATTTAATGGACAAAATTTCTGTCCTAAAGGAAAATTTTAGAATTTATTTATATCTGATAGCTTCGCACATCAGATAGCACATCTGTCTGACACTATCAGACAGATGTGCTAAAAATTCCTTCTAATGAAATAAAGGCTGTTTTACTGCTAGATAATGCACCTGCTCACCCTAATGCTGAGAGGTTAGTTAGCAGGGTTGGGAGAATTAAATGTGTTTTTCTGCCTCTTAACACAACTTCACAGATACAGCCAATTGATCAGGGTGCAATCGTTGCATGTAAGAGGTTGTATAAGAAGAAGTTTTTGGAAGAGGTGATGGTTGTTTTGGAAGAAACAGAAAACGCAGAAGAAGATACAAGATATACCAGGACACTGAAAAATTTACATGCATACACCATCAAATCTAATATCCCAACTTAGCAGCTGCGTGGAAATATATGAAGATTACTTACTACCTTGGCCAATGCTTGGAAGAAGTTGTTGTACGACGTAGAACCTGAAATGGACATTGAGGGAGTTGAGGCGTCTAATTTTCGGGACACTCTTCTGAGGTCCGGCAATAAAAATGCAACTGAGAATGATGAAGGTGATCCGGGCTACCAAATTTTTTCTGTGGGAGAGATTGCGGAAAATGTTCTTCATGGAGAACAAGAGGACGATGATGATAACAAAGACGAAGAATCAGTTGCACCTCATCCTAAACAGTCATAAGACAACATATGGATGACATCATACATTATACTGAATCATCATCAGACTCTGATGTGCTTCCTTATTATGAATATTTTAGAGAATTTCAATCTACAGTAATAAGGAAGCAGCACCAAAGTGTAAGGCAACAAAAGTTTGATGATTTCTTCAAGGCCACTTCATCAACTGGACCTGTTTCACCAGAACCCTCTATCAGCAAAGAATTAACACCTCTTCCCTCCATACGACAGTTGTTTCTGACTCTGAAAATTGTGATTCTTTCAATTAAGTTAATATTAATATTAAATATTATGTATCTTTTTTAACGTATTTTTGTGTTCTTTATTCAATGGAGTTTAAGAATTTTAAAGTATTTTTCCCTCTAAAATAGGTTTAAATGAAAAAAAAAAACTAATGTTCACATTGAAAACAACTTTGTGTGAGCTTTAAGAAAAAATAAATAAAAAAAAAATGGTGGAAACTCTCCATTAGTTATATAGAGTTTTTGTCGTATTTAATTAAAATAAAGTTTGGTTCCTGTCTTGTTTGTTGTTTGTTTGTTATTTGGTTTTTAGGAGCATTAGCAACTAAGGCCATATTGCTCCGATTTCCTGTCTTAAATTTATTTTTATATTTTTAACAGATGTTTCAATGGTGTGTATAAATTACTCAATGTACATTATAATAATATTTTATTCATACTTATACACTATAATAACATTTTAATACATCCTGTACATTGTAAGCTCGTTATTAATATACGTTTTTAAAATACATTCGATTTAACGGACTTTCGGCAATAGCGGACACCCCTTTCCCCAAATTATCCGTTAAATCGAAAGTTTCAGATTAAAAGGATTTGAAGAAAATAATCAATAAAATGATAGTTACTGATTCAATATCTGTTCCCAAGACACACAAATTTTTAATACAACACAGCAACGTAAGTCAAAGCACGGAGTCATCTGTAATAGACAATGTGCGTTTCTAAAATAACATAAGTGGCAGTCACGTGTTTGCGATGCGCATGAGTCGTATCTATCTTAATACGGAACGTTTGGCCATAGGAATGTGCAAATGGGGAATGTAGTGGATGCGCCGCAGCAGGGCCCCGATCTAGGAGGGCCAAATCAAGGGAGCGTTTTTTGTCTCAAAATAAACCAGGCCCCTTAAACCCCTTTTGCATCCCCAGTCCCGATCACGCCTCGGTTTGGCCACATAAAGCGAACAACGTGTAAATTGTTACCTGGCTCGTCTAACCCACCTTCACCCTATTACTAATAATATTTCATTCATTTATTACATTAACCAGAATGCATTATGGTTCAACGTAAACTCAAGGTAATTGGTTATACTTAAATCTTCTGTCACACACATTTCCATTTATAAATCTTCCTTGGAATCAACACTAGCATTTATTAGTACGCATTAATCTTTAGGCTAAAGAATTCGTTGAGCCTTCCAGAGTCAAAGGCTCTTACAAGGGGTATTGAACTGGACAAACTAATCCACAAATGCTCTACTAATCGTCTTAAATGAGAGAATGCCATTTCCACCTTGCTGGCTGTCTCCATTCTCAGTTAGAAACTGCAAATACTTTCGAAGAGTACGGAGAGAAACGACTGTCAGAATCACAATTTGTTAACGAGCAAATAAATAAATAAATAAATTTTCTGTTTACAGTCCGGGAGGGCCAGATATCGCCAGGGGAGTTTGATATGTGAGAACAAAGGAAGGAAGGTCAGTTTTGAATATTAAGGGACTGTATTACAGTTATATTGATAGTGGATTCCTAACTGCCATCAGATGAACTCCCAGGTCAGAAATAGCAACTTGATGGAAAAAAGAAAAAGACGTACGTAGACTACAATATTCTATAAAAGTGCATTAAAATAATTCAATAGCGGAATATGCTGGTCTTAAACCGATGGTATGGGATTGGATTGTGCACTCTTGTGAAATTAATTCTCCGAACGCAAAAAATAAAAAGAAAAGAAAAGAAAAAAAGAGATTTCCTTAGACTGCTGTGAAAGAAGTGGCATTCTCTTCAGAGCGAACTGCGTGGTGTGCACAAAAATGTTTCCACAGAATCATCTGACCACCTTTGGGGGAGGGGTTAGGGGAAAGCAGGGAGACTATTGTTTCTTGATGCGCAGGCGCCGAGGTGAGAAAGCAGGAGTGGCCTTGGCGATATGCCATTGTCATTACGCCGTCAATTATCTTGACCCCGGGCCCATATATCTTCATCGAGGTGTTGGCGCTGTCTTCAACCCCGTAATTTTCTTCGCTTTAGGTTTTACCGAACACAGACGAAAACGTTTTCTACGTACTACTGCACTGGGCAGAGGCCGGGAGACCACCGCGTTGTTTGCCGCGGGGTCAGTCCGCCTCGACTTTGCGGCGGAGTAGATAGCGTCTAGAACCACGGCTGAAGTGCTTCGTCACAGGTAAAACAAATTGGCCTATCATCAAGCCTCGAGAGTGGGAGAAGTCTCGGCGACCAGCACTATCTGCGGATGAGAAATCTTAACGCACAAAAATAAGAAAGAAAAAACATTCGGCGAAGTATGCGGCGAATTTACGAGTCATCATCTACCGGGTAACACTGTGTGTGTGCGTGTGCTACCACGTGCGGTGGGTGACACAGGTAATCTAATTAAAAAGGCCTACACCTTAACCAGAACAAACTATTATTATAACTGTATCGCTATTCTACAACGCAGTGGAAATGAGTTTTGCATCCGGTTAATAAGCGAACCAGGTACAATTTTAACTCCCCCACCACCACCTTTCTCCCAGAGAAAAGTCATTGTAATACTCCACTTTAACTGTATATTTTTACCATATTTGTGCGAAGGGAAGATGATCATTTTTCTTGTGAGTAGTGACTACCACACCTGCACTGTTCTGTTCTGTTCGGACGTGCGAATATGGCGCCATTGGACAGGGCACACAGAATGGATCCTCTCAGCCGTGTCCAGAGCTAAACGACCTCCAAGTATGAAGCAGGCGGTGAATAAATGTCGTCTTTTGATGCCTTTTTATGCATTAATCAATAATTGTGTTTTAATCAATCAATTGTATCAATATATGCAGTGAGAGGAAATCAGAGTGAAAACAATGATGACATAAAAAATTTGTCGTCATCGTTTGGGACATGACGAGACACCTACTTTGGAAAGTTCTGGTTAGTTTGATTGCTGATTTTTCATATCGGTTGTTTATTTTTTAAGCTTTACTTATTTTACATTATTTTTACGTTATTTATTACTTATTTTAAGTGAAAATACCATTTGTATGGGAGGTGAGCCATTAACACGAGCTTGCACGGACCGCAAGTGGCACATGCAGCGAGTTGGCCATCCCCGACTGTTACAACATTCCAAGATGGCCGCCACTGGCGTAACAGCTAGTCGTCAGAGAGAGAGAGAGAGATGACAAACGGGAGCGTCTTCTCGAGTTTATAATCATAGGAATAAGACAGAGAGCCTCAAGAGAGAGGAACTGTAGGCGAGACGGCCCATGGTTTGTATTCCTCCCTCCCATCCCATCCCATCCCATTACTTCCACAGGAGAACCCGTCTGACTTGGTGCAGACAACACTTTCTTCTACGAATCCTTCACAGTGAAGATATTTTTCGGATAGAGTGGTTAGCCGGTATTTCGGACCGGAATCAAATTGTGCATTTCCTGAATGGGTTGGTAACACAAGGTGGAGCACGTTGATCTCCTCTAGGATAATTCCCTCTGCTAAGATCTGCTCTTGTGAAAGAGTGGGTTTTATTACCACGCGATCTTGAAAACAAAATGAAAGCGTTTTGTGAGAGTTGTTTAGCTACTAGGGCATTTATTTTATTTATTTATTTTCTACTAAATGTCTGAATTTCAGGACTGGTCCCCTCAGTTTTGCGTAATCATAATCTTACGATCATGACTCCTGAGAACAGGCACGTTTCTTTGCAAACCTGCCACATCATTTAGTCTTAAATAGCACTTTCATTCTTCAGTATACTGTGAGTTTTTTAGAATAGCTAAAATCAACTACGTTTTTTTTTTCGATATCTCAGATTTTATCGTAGTACGTCTGCTGCAGCTCTGGCGCCATTAAATCTAAATAATCGTAATACCAATGTGGTTAAGTATTAAAAAAATCGGTTTATCCTCCGGAAGAATTATGCACATACCCCTTTCTCCCTCTTAGTCTGAATTACTGAGTTTTACCGTACCTTTGTAAAGCATTACAACTAAATACGATAATGTTCTTGTATTCTTTCTATCTTGTGAACTCTTGACCTTAACCCGATCGAGTAAACAAAAAATTTATTTATTTAAGTAACGTTGCCACCATTATTTTGTATTTATTTATTATTTTATTATTTTTTTTCATGCGATTTCAACCAAACTAAGCACTTAAAAACATAGGCACATCCATACCGGCAAAAACTTAATAAACATGAAACTGCACTCGTGCATAGCTGATGAATTTTTGTTTGATCAGAGATTTGTATCTACATTTGTAAACGTAAAAAGTTCATACCTCGTACGTTTATAAAAATTGCGCAATTTGTGCCAATGCAAGTTCTGATATATATCTTACGTGTATTCTATATATCTATAATGGAACTTGCATCCGTATTTAGAACAGGCAGAAAAAAAGTTTGTGTAAAGCTCTTGATATCTCAAATTGGGAAGTTATTACGCTTCTCTCCCCAATGAAATACTATTATAAACAGAAATTTTATTTATTTATTTATAAATATACGTATATTACTTTTACTAGCGGGCTTAGAGCATTTAAATCGTATCGTTGAAACACGCATTTAGATGAGGTAAACTTAGCTTAACGACACTTTGGTTAATTAAACTTATTCGGTATGATTATATTTATTTATGCTATACATACGTAAAAACGACTACATTACTATGGTTCAGTTGAAGGAATTGAAGTCCAGAACATACAATATTCCTGCACTTTTTGGTCAGGTAAAATTACATAAGCCTGGATTTCCGATTCGACCTATTGTTTCCTACAGGAACTCGGCATTTTCAGCCTTAGCCACACATGTATATAACATTATAAAACCTTTTAGACAGGTTATACAATTTGGGATTAAGAATTACGATACATTATTTAATAATCTTAAAGACTGTAGACTCGGCGACAATGACAATTTATTCTCATTAGATGTTACCTCATTATATACGAATGTAAACGTTGAATACACATTAGATATTATTTGGGATATGTTAAATAAAAACTCGACACCGATTAATTACACGAAGCTGCCCATTAAGGAAATTTTTCACTTAATTAAACTATTAGCTGAGGCTAACTACATCACCTTTCGAGACAAGGTGTACAAACAAATTTTTGGATTACCAATGGGTTTGAGCCTGAGTGGCTTAATGCCAGAGATCTATCTCTCAACGATTGAGCAGATACATTTGACACCTTTTCGTCCCCGTATCACATACTATGGGAGGTATTTAGACGATGTTCTAGTTATTACTGATAGTAGTACTATCCAAGACATTTTACATTCGTTTAATAATATTCATTCTAGACTCAAATTTACATTGGAAAGGGAAGATACGGATACTAAGTCATTAAACTTTCTCAATTTCACGCTTACCCGGGACTCGAACAAAATACAATTTAGCATCTATCGAAAACCCACAAACACCGGTATGCTTCTTCATTATAATTGCTACCACCCGTTCACCTACAAAAGATCGATTATCTTTAATCAATTTCTTAATGCCTATAAATATTCAACGACGGATTCTGGTTTGGACTCAGAAATACAAATATTAACTAGCAGATTCTTGAACAGGGGTTATCCCATTAACACAATAAATCGAATTAGGGTACAAGCTAAGGATAGGATAAAAAATACTACACCAATCAACAATAGTAATATCAAAAAATACTTTATTTCTGTCCCATATGTTGAACAGTGGCACAAACAGCTTAACAGATTCTTTAAAGATACCGAATTTAAAATTATAGCCAGGCCTATACGGAAGTTACACACTATACTGAGCAATCGGTCGGTTCTTTCCGCGTTCGCAACACAAATTAATGATCAAGTATACAACATTTCTTGCGGTGATTGCGACTCGTCTTACCAGGGTTCGACGCGGTTTTCTCTTAATATTCGTGTAAATCAACACGAAGCCTCAGTTCGTGCTTCTCGTTCAGCAGCGTCAGAATTAGCCTTTCATGCCATTAACGAAAAACATACTTTTTTATTTAACGAGGCCAAAATACTTAACGTTCAACGTAATTATACGCGACTATTAATTGCAGAAACCGTTGAAATTAAATTACACGAGAATTCTGTTAATGTTCGGCGGCCATATTTGATCTCCGATGCGTGGACCTTTACGCGCATGCGCGAAGACATATAATCACTATTTAAGTTGCAGGTTTAGCCTGATTCGGTAATTTTCATTCCTGTGATCACGACAGTCGGTCGAAAAGCATTGTCAGCTTCAGGAAGGAAAATCGTTTTGAATATTTTCGTTAGATTCTTTTAATTGCGTTAATTTGAATTTTAATTGTTTTGAATTGATTTTGAATTGTGTTAAATTGATTATTTAATTATTTATATTTTACTTTAATTATTTAATTATTTATATTTTACTTTAATGTACCGGTAAGTTGTCGATTTTTTTGTTTTTTCCGTTTTAATTTCTGGAGGGTATCATACGGAAGTGTTCCACGTACTATATTGAGGTATACTCCTCTTATTAATTTACTAAAATAATATAATATATAAATATGACGCGCTAACTAAATATCCATAATGTCCTACTACAAAGTACCAAGGTCATTGATTATTCAGGAATCAGAACAAGAATCTGAAAAATTAAAAGTTCGGTCCTAAAATGGTATTGCATATTCCACTTTTTTCTTGTTATTCTCAAACAAATTATAGTAATGTAGAAAAGTAGCAAATAATTCTTTGCTTATGTTAACATGAGACAGAAAGGAATGAACCACATTGGCTCACTAAATATAAAAGACATAACTTCGATGATCCTGTTCAGGTTGCCGACAAATTAAACAAATATTTTGCATCAACATTCACTCGCGAAGAAGTGTTTTCCGATTGGGAAGTGTATATATATATATATATATATATACCTGTAAGCTTGATTTCTTCTACAGGGAACATAATGTATTCAGTGGTTAAATCGCAGGATCATCTTGACACGAACAGAGTTATACGGAAATCAGAGCACAGATTTGTTAAGGTGAGAAAAACCTTAAATAAATATCTTTTTATATAGCGGAAACCACGTAAGATCAAAAAGAATACAAAAACATTATATCGTATTTAGTCATAACAGGGCTTGAACTACGATCACTCAAAGCGCGTGCACTTTCGTACCGTCCCTCGATTGACCACTCGGCTATGGAAGACTTCTCTGAACAACCTAATTGGTTTTTGCAACGCACTAACAAAAGAACTGGATACAAAAATATTACTAAGATCATATATTTCAATAAGGCTTTTGGCACTGTCCACATGAAAGACTGCTGTACAAAATGGAGCAGTGCATAATTAGGAAAACTTTTTGCCATTCGTAAATGGATGGTTGAATAGAAAAAGCCAGAGGGCAGTTATAAATGGGTACTGCTTTATTAGGACTAATGTTATTAGTGGAACCCCTCAGAGTACAGTGCTGTGCTCCTTGTTGTTTTCAGTATTTATTAGCGATATTGATAAAGACGTATTAAGCTTATTGTCTAAATCTGCAGAAGTTTGAGCCTCAAAACTTCAACCTCAATCAGATCACCTTGCAGATGCGTAGTATCCAGATGCTGCAATTTGTTTAACTTAAGCCTTTCTTGGTAAGAGCAACCCTTTGTTCCCCTCACCAGTCTTGTCGCCCTTCTCTGTAGCCGTTCTAGCAACTCTACATCCTTCCTAAAATGAGGCTTCCGGACCTGTACGCAGTACTCGAGGTGTGGGCTGACCATTGCCTTATACAAGGAGATAATCATCTCCTTATCACTGCTCGCAAAATTCCTGTATATCATTGACAAGGTCCCATGACCTACACTGGCAGCCTGCCTGCACTGCTCAGAAAACCCTATCTGATTGCACAATTACCCCCTAGGTCTTTTTTCGTTCTCCACTACCCTCAGTGTAGTACCACACAGATGGTACGTTACTCTGGGGCTACTGCCACCCGTATACAGTACTTTGCATTTTTTTAATGTTAAACTCAGTTGCCACTTCTCAGTCAATCTGTCTAACTTTTCTAGATCCTGTTGCAGTAGCATAACAACCTTTAACAACCCTGCCTTGGACATTTAGCCCGATATACCTTCATCGATATCATTGATAAATACACAAAACAACAATGGACCCAGCACCGAACCCTGGAGGACTCCACTAATAACATTGGTAATCAATAGATGCTGCTCTTCATGAACTACTCTCTGTCTTCTCCCAATCAACCATCCTATTATCCATGGCAGCAACTTGCCCTTAATGCCATGCTGCTCCAATTCATACAGTAGTCCTTCATGTGCAATAACATCAAAAGCTTTCCTGAAATCCAAGTATATGATATCAAAATTATATTTTGCATCCTGTTCTGAGTTATAACAAACCCATTTCCCCTTGACAAACCCATGCTGTGTTTGAATCATAACTACAGTCTTGTCTAGATGATCCTGCATTGCTTCTTTAACCACTGACTCCATTATTTTCCCCGGAACAGAAGTTAAACTAATAGGTCTGTAATTACTTGTGTCACCCTTTGATCTCCCTTTGTGAAGAGAGGATATATTTGCACATCTCCAGTACGTGGGGACTGGGGTCCAGAAAATTTGGTGTTTCTACTTCAGAGCAGCCGTATGGGATCAGAAGTTTAGCAGTAGCGAACGCAAAAACATTACAGTATTTAGTTTATGTGGGTTGGAACATCGGTTAATTCAAACGCATATACTACTGTACTCTACGTTAACCACTAGGCTACGTCAGATTTGCAAAAGGCATTGTCTTAGTGGAATAAGGTGTCTGGAATGAAACGTGTGAATGACAGCAACACAGATATTAGGATAGTATAAACTTCCTGTTTGGGTGGTGGGTTGATACCAACGCAGCCTTCAAAAATAACCACAGATGTGTGGTTGTCCGTGATGGTTTCTAATATCATCACTCCCACTATTAACATCCAATTTTTTTTTAATCCAAGTGATCGTTTTTTGTATCTCCAGTTATTAATACATTATAATTTTAATA
This sequence comes from Mastigoproctus giganteus, assembly GCF_048544385.1. Lineage (NCBI taxonomy): Eukaryota > Metazoa > Arthropoda > Arachnida > Uropygi > Thelyphonidae > Mastigoproctus > Mastigoproctus giganteus. The sequence continues at coordinate 63,649,293 of NC_143584.1, read as the reverse complement.
TACAAATCTATATTAATACTTATATTAATTTAATTATATTATACTAATTATAATTTATTTATATTATACTAATTATAATTTATTTATAAATTATATACTAATTAATTAACTTTATCCTCCTGGTCTGCAAACTGCTCGAAAGTGAATCCTCTCATAGAGAGAGAGAGAGAGAGAGAGAGAGAGAGAGAGAGAGAGAGAGAGATGAACGCATTTATCATCCATTAACTGTGGGGTGAACAACCCTGTCCTCAACATACTCCAAATGTGAATGGGTCTTCGTCATATACAATGCAATTCATCATAGCTTAACAAATAATTAAATATATTTGATTATTTACTTATTAAATACATGATTAACAAATAAATATACTTCTTTCGAATTTTCACCGAAGCAACTAAGGCTATGAGGCCTCAAATATTGCTTCTGTAAATTACGTATATTCTTTGGTCAGTTTTCCTGTTTACTTAAATGCAATCTCTGTGGGAACCAAACATTGAATCCGACCGAAGATTTACTATCTTGGCCACAATTTTGAAGAAAGGCCATGAAATATTTTTCATTAAATATTGCGAGGAATCGGAACCAAGCCTACACCGTATCTGTTCTCCTACACCGTATGGTGTAGGAGAACAGATCGTAGTTGCTATGGTAGCTGTAATGCTCCCCCCCCCTGCAACCACTTTACGTTAACGAATGATGACGTGAGGTGCACAGAGCAATGGACCCTCGTAGATAGGCCAGTGGTTTCGATTGTTGTCCTTCCATATAGCCGACCGGGCTAGCCGAGTGGGTAAAGTACCTGCCCGGCAACCCAAAGGTCGCGGGTTCGATTCCCGCCTCGGGCTTGGATCAAAGTACTGAAAAAACCTTGGGAGGTGCAATATGGCCACAGAAGCCGATGCGCCAACAACTACCAAAAAAACTACCTTCCATATAATTTGGTAAAAGCCTGGATTCAAATCTTTCGTGGTAGAGTTAGTCTTTCTTGGGAGAGTTGCACAATGTTTCTTCCAGGAAACTGGGTTTTTCAACCAGATTAAACCGACCACGGAATTACGAGTGATTTACAGCTACAGTGCCTTTGGTAAAATTGTAAAAAACAAGAACAGAACAATGGATGGCAAGAATTCCCAGCTTTTTTAAATCATCTATTAATAATTTTTGTTTTTGTTGTTGTTGTAGTAGGGTTTTAGGAGAATCAGCAACTAAGGCCACATTGCTCCTTGTACACTGAAAGGACAGAATTCATGGGATACCTGGTTCCTGGGCAACAAGTCGCTGTCACCCCTCTCGCTAGTGGGCGAACCCGCCGCTTGACAGGTATATAGGTACACAGTATCACTGCATTCGCGTAGACGGTAATTCGATGTCAGTATGGATAAATATCATGAGTTCACCAACTTTGAAAGAGGATGATAGTGGGTGCCCGACGATGAATCGCTCTATCTCGGAGGTGGTACAGAAATTACACTATCCCCGTTCGACAGTATCAAGAGTTATCGGGAATACGCCATTTTCGGAATAACATCTCATCGTGGACAGCGCTGTGGGCGGAAAAAGGTGGTGGATGAACATAGCCGTCGACGTCTGTCTCGCATCGTTTCAGCTAACCGAAGAGCGACAGTGGCACAAATCATCGCCGATTTCAATGAGGGAGGAGCTAGAAACGTCTCCACCAAGATCATCATACGATCATTAGCCGCAATGGGTTATGGAATCCGCCGATCCACCAGAATCCCATTGCTAACACCACGACACAGGACTCTACGCCTCAACTGGATGAAAAAACATCGGCACTGGACCTTGGATGATTGGTATTTCGAGCGGACAGGAGGGGGCGTATCTGACGAAAACTGCACGAATCTATGCACCTGCCATGTCAACAAGGAACTGTTCAGGCGAGTAGGTGGACGGTCGGTAATGGTGTGGGGCGTGTTCAGCCGGCACATGTTGGGACCTCTGGTACGTCTAGACGCATCTCTGAGCGGTCCAGGTTACTTGTCCATCCTTGCAGACCATCTGCATCCCTTGATGGCCATCGTGCGTTCACGAGGCAATGGACTCTTCCAGCAGGACAATGAATCTCCCCACAGAGGCGTGGTGACTAGAACATGTTTCGAAGAGCATTCCGCAGATTTTACCACCATGGAATGGTCTCCCCGTTCATCGCGGACATGAACCCTGTGGAGCATCTTTGGGATGCTGTGGAAAGGTCCTGTGGGAACCTGGGATTTTCTATTTCTTAGATTGGCACCCTCACTCCACCAAGGCCCACTTTGCTATCTGACTGCTTTAATGTTATCTTGCTCTCGCAGAAGATTTCCCAGGCAATGAGTGTAATTTAATTCTCCTAACTAATTCTTTGAATGAATAAGCAAAGAATAATTTTTTATTTCTTTGGCAGGCAAAGTGTGTCTCTCTTTGCAATTAACAAGACTCGAAGTATACAAACAAACATGAATTTATTACAATATTTGAAACTTAATTAGTTACAAAATTTCTTGGTACTTCTCTATTAGTTACATATACCAAATTTTTTTTAATTTTTTTTATACTAACGTCTATCTCTGTTCTAATTTAGACATACTGTACTAGAAATACAATTCAACTGTTGGTACATCAAAAGAATAGCATATACGTACATATGTGTACAATTCTTGTCATCTACTTCATTAAACCACCTCTTCTCAAATTCACATTACTTCTATAATCAGTAACCAGATAACTTTCCTTAACAACTGATATATATATATTCCAAAAAGGAGAAAATTCCTTCTTTCTTTAACTCTTCCTTTCTTATAACCTCATATCCCACAAATCTCTCAGTAATACGATTTCACTAAAATATAACTCGCAGTGCATCCCGTTTTCTCTTACATACAATTACTCTCTCATTTTATTTTATATTTCCCTACCATTAGGAATGCACAAAATAACTCTCTCTCGTAATAACATTTCATAATAAATACATTCTAAATTTATTAGTAGGCTTTGACTTTACCTTCCTAATATGCTATCATTTATGCTTACTTTCTCTCTTTCTCGTCCCATGTTCAGTTCATTACTTAAGTTTATTAATACATTGGTAAGGGGGGGGGGATCTCCTTCCGTGTTTCCATCACTTGTTTCCCTCTGATGTGGCTCCGGACGTCTGCAACTCCTGTAGTCAGTTTGGACCTGGCATCCTCGCTTTATATAGCTGCTATCATCTGCTGGGCTTCTTTGTCAATCCTCTTTCCCTTTCGCACTATGAAAATTAAACATCAGGCTGAGCTTGGCTGCTTTCCTCGGTAGTTCCACCTTGCCCCCTTCCTTATGAGCAGTATTTTTTGTCGGGACGATCAGCTCAGTCCTTTCTATATGACCGTTCTCTATCTACCGGATGACACTGCGCTCGATTAGTGCATTTACAAGTCGCCCTCGATCCTCCTCGTTTCTAACTCCTGTGCCTTGGCTCACTTTATTTCTCTTCTCCCATTCTCTACTTTTCTTGTCCAATCATAACAAATTTCCGGACGATTCTCTTCTCCCTTATTCGCCATTTTTTTTTTTTTTTTCTCCTTTTGGTAGTACCTTTCCGTGGGTTCACCCCTGTTCCACAGAAGTTCTTTTGTTTTTCGTTTTTCCGTACGGCCACCTGGGGACCCTCTCACGGCAGCCCCGCTAGTCTTATGTTTTGCTATACTTTTCATTAATATCCTAAATCTTACCTTTTCATTCCATTTATGCGTGAAATTAGCACTATTGCTCACTCCCACTACTTAACTTCAATTCCATTCTTGGTTCTTCGCGGGATCCTACCTTCTTTCACCTTCTTATTCTGCGGTTGTGGCCTTGTACTTCTTTCATTACAGCCTTTTCGAACCCCTAGCCTATTTACTTAGTCATTCTTTAAATTTCAGAAAATTCGAATTCCATTTTCAAACAAATTTTAAATTTCCCTATACTTGTAAAATCATTTTTAAGATTATTATTGTAATATCTGTAATATTATTATTTCTAAGATTGGTATCTTACAGTCCGTTCGAGCTTTGGATCCTCCACCCAGGAATGCGATGGAATTATGGACAGCGGTGCAGCAAGCATGAATGGAAATACCAGTGGAACGCTTTCGTGAACTAGCGGACTCAATGCCCCGCCGTGTGACTGCCCATTTCCGGGCGAAAGTTGGGCCTACTCGTTACTAGGTAGGTATCTCATGATTTCTGTCCACTCAATGTATACTGTCTGTAAATTGCGTGTGTTCCGAGGTCGATTTTCTGTTTCCTGGACGAAAAACCCGAGTTTCCGGGAGAAAAAACAATGCTATCCTCGCCTGAGTCCGATTAACTTAATCACGTTGTGAAAAAGGCCCATAAAAATTCCTCACGTCATCGACGGGACTGAACTCAGGAGGAAGGCACCGCTAATAGTGATTACAAGGAAATGTTTCACTACCTGCTAGTTTCAAATATTGTAACGTAAAACTTGGCATGGTTTGTGTCAATGAGCAATAGATGCCCTCGTGGGTTGCACAGGTGTTAGAATCCCTGTCCTTCTGACACCGGGTGGAAAGGACAGGGATTCTACCAACTGTGCTACCCACGAGGGCATCTATTAATAGTGCTCATTGACACAAGCCATGCCAAGTTTTACATTACAATATTTGAAACTAGCAGGTAGTGAAACATTTAATTGTAACCGCTATTAGCAATGCCCTCCTACAGTTTTTGCGGTATGAACACCACGAGCAACGATTTCCCGTGTTTAACACTGCTTCAATCAACCCAATAATTCATTTAGTCATTCGCGTAATCCAGTAAGCTATGGGGAAGTTCGCTCTTGTATATGTAAATGAATGCTATTCATATTCTCCAATACACGTCGCAGATTCCCTTCGGACAGAAAAAAGTTCAGAAATAATTTATTGGATACTTAATGTTCAAACTGAACAGTACTATGACTCAAAAACTATTCTGAATCGCGCGTCCATTTTAAATTGTTGACGCTTGAAGAACGCAGATATTACTTGAATCTGACTTTCAGAGATAAATTAATAATGGGCTCAGTTGATACACCAGATCTAACTGGTGTTATTGGTTTTAAATGCCTCCCACATCTTCTTAGAGACCATTAGTTATTTCAAGAAATAATCGCTCGTGTAATTGTTATTTTATTCTAATATCCGAAGCACTTAATTACCTAAATGGTGACATCTTGAAAGAATAAAAAAGTAATTAAGAATGCTCTTATAAAATCTTGATTTTGTAAAGTATAAATTTTATATGTTATACAACTCCTTATAAATTAACAACCATAATAAATGAATGCCTGGGCTTATAAACTGTGATGTAATCTGGATTTCATTTTATTGTTAATAATATTTTATGTATCTGCAATTGAAAGGCATGCTACATGCTGATTTTGTAGAAAATTTATTTTAATAAATCTCGGAACACTTTCCAGAAGAAGTATCTCTCTCTCTCTCAGAAACACACACGCACTTCGCACAACTTATCATTCAAACGAACAGGTTATCTATTTTTATTACTTCAGTGTTACCCGACCAAATTTTATAACCGAGTACAAATTTTCGGATAGATATTCCAGCTTGCTTCCTATTCTAGGTGAGCCAATTTCAGTGACCAGTAGCCGAAACCAAACGAGAGTCCGGTTAGAATTTCAACCACTTTATTGCAATTAAAATTTTCGAATTTATCTTGAAATCCGCCATGATTTGAAGTTAAAAGAAAATGTGTTTTGATCCATTATGTCATTGGAAACCTTTTGAAAAACTTCGAAAGGAAATTCGCAAAAAAATAAATAAATAAAATAAATAAAAATAAATAAAAAATAGAGTGGCTACTGGAGAATTACAGGTTTGTTTCAACTCTGTTCTGTTCCTAAATTCTTGTATCTTAAGGTAATACGAACTTAATAATAAACTTATGTTGCTATAAAGCTATACGAATTGATAGTTATCTTATTGATTCTAAGGTGATCTTCAAGATAACTAGCAAAACTCAATAACCTATGATCAAAAATTAATACTCTGTGATGTGCATACCTAAATATGGTTGGTGATGAAGGCCGTTGGCTTTTCATGGATGATGCAATTGACATGACCACCACATCATGCATCTAAATGATTTTGGTATGATTTTCAATTAGGGAAAGATTCTAGACTCTCAGTCTACAGACTGAGAGTCTAGGATCTTAACAAGCAATTTAAACTTTTCAAAAGGTCAAGTTGCCCTTTACCCTTTTTCATTTCATATTTTTGACTATCTATTATAAAGAAAAGCGTTTATCTATTCATTATCTACTTAATTAACTACTATCCGTCTGTACAGTTTTACACATCTGGCATGTTGCAGTGATATGAAGCGAGCCTCTTACTTCTCTTTTCTCCTGAAAACGCTCAAGTTTTTCATCTCTCAAAACAAATATTAAAGATATACCATAGGATTCACGCAATTTTGTAGCAATTTGTGGACACAATTTATAGCCGAACAATGGCCTAGTTACCTTGGTGTTTAATTCAAATCACCCCTCCTTTTTTTTTTGTTTTTCACAGTGATATTTCTCTCTCTCTCTCTCTCTCTCTCTCTCTCTCTCAGATTGCGTCTAAATGCTCAAGCATAGCACATTAATGAAGGCGGAGGATTTCAGTGTTCAGAACCAGTTCCTTGGTCTTCGCTCATAGCAGTCACCAACGGCGAAGAGAATTGATGCTTAAGGCTTGTCTTTCCTCTCGTGCCGATCACTCGTCTCCTTATCAACATCAGGCGCTCTTGTCGAATGCACGTTACACCACCTACGATATGTTTCACGGTAGTTTTTATCATCGAACCCGGAGGCAAAGAAAAGACGTTGGGGGGGAAGGAGGAGGTTGCGTACTGAAAGTCTATCGGCGGTATGCTACCGCCCATTTCGGTGACAACAGCTTTTGTCACTCCTGTAAGGCAGAGAAATTACCCCCGAACCCAGGCAAACAATGGTGTTCTTTACTCAAGACTAGAGGCCGTAAAAATAGAAACCCCTGGTGCGACCGTAGGTTTGTGTCTCCAAGACCCCTTTGCAAGGTTAATGCTAGATTGGCTGGAACATGGCTTGCTAAGACCGCACTAAATTAGACCGACCGTAAAGTTACAATGATTTCCCATCGATTTACAGTCCAATGTCGTTCCGGGATGTGTCAAGGTGAGAAGGAGTCAAGTTTTAAGGATCACTAAATCAGTAGAAGCACAGAGAACACTGGCACAGACCACTGGCAGCCTTGGGCTCTACGATTTGTTTATTAACTCCCTCCGAGGATTGGGGGGGAGAGAAGAGTGTTCCTATGTACACAGGGTAATAATTTATGTGGTGACTTATCTGTTCTATCTTACACACCCATTTCACACTTGGACCACGCTATAAGGAAGGGAATATTACTCCCCCCCTCCTCACATGCACTGCGTACTGTGTTGTACTGCTCAACAGGTGGCAACGCAACAGTTTTTAACATAATGGGGACGAAGAGGTGGAATGCGCTGAGGGGAGGACAGATTTGATGAAGTCTGATTTGAGTAGAAAACAAGCTAACCACAGAATTCGCCACTCCCTTTCCCTTAAGGCAACCTTCTGTGAAGTTTGCCTTAAGGCAAACTCCATAAATGGGACAAATATTACGTACTGCATAAATATCAAGTATAACACACCGTCACCCAGATGCTCAATAAACCAACCAATAAAATAAAACGATGATGTAGTTTGATATAAAGTGGGGCACAACAATTTCCCCTTCTGAAGTCGATTATGATCTAGGTTGAGGTGGACTAGCTTCATACGTTCGACCACTTGAAACCCAACAAAAGGTTTTATGCGATTCAGACAATGTCCTAGTGAGTAATAATATTAATATTCATGTTTTTTTAACATCACAGATTATCCTGAGCATTCCAGTTATTGCTTCACAATTTTAATGTTATGCGTGATTTATTGTAATCTATAATAAGTAAAATTTAACCTTTACTATTAACCTGTACTAAGAAGCCCTATGTCTTCACTATAATTTTTTTTCTTTGTCCTGATCATAAGAAATAGGAAAAATTCATACTGTTGTATACTAATATTTTACAATACGCTTTAAAACAGTAATGTATTAAAGTTTAAAACAGTCCAAAAATTTAAAACAGTCCTGTACAAAATAATAATATTAATTACATTGCCACATAAAAGCATAAGCAACCACGAAGGAACTTAAACTTGATTTGCTTTTTAATCTATGTTTATTATTATTAATTCAGGCAAGTTACAATTACCCCTAACAATATCTATATGCTAAGAGGGTATTAATTGTTTGGAATCTATGTACAGTGGCGGACAAAAAAACTGCATCACCTTAAAAAAACATTTGTAGTGAAACGTACAAGATATTGCTTGATTACAGTCATTTTGTTTGTCGCAAAGCAGAGGTATTGCGTCAGATAACGCTTCTATTGCATCAGATAATAATTGTAAGGTATTGCATCAGCCATTTCTATAAATACGGCGTTGGAAGAGTATACGCGCTGATTAGTATCCTGTTTTGCAGAGGTATAAGCATGACTCCATATGTTCAGTTGACACCAAGAAAAAAAATTTTAGCTGTTGCTCTGTCCCAGGAAGGGCTCTCTACGATTGCTATTGCTGATAAAATAGGCTACCACCAGTCAATAGTATCCCGGGTGCTGAAATTAAAGCGTGAAACCGGTGATGTGAAGAGAAGACCCCGGATCAGGCCGTAAGAGAATGACTACGCCTTCACAAGATCGATATTTGAAATGACTATGCCTTCGTGATCGCCATACTAGTGCTCTTGATGTAAAACTGGACTTTGAGATGGCCTCTGCTGCTGAACTATCCAAAGACGGCTTTCGGAATGTGGTCTGCATGCCTCGGTCCAAGAAGAAGCCTTTGTTGACCCAACAAATGAGGAAAAAGCGACTTGCTTGGGCTAAAACGGATATTTCATGGACAAAAGAGCAATGGGACACCGTCATCTTTTCTGACGAATCGAAATTCAACCTGCATGGCTGGGATGGGAAGCGATATGTCAGAAGCCGAAAATCGGAGGCATACCATCCTGACTGCATATCACTGACTGTAAAGCTCCCAGCTGGTCAGATGGTCTGGGGATGCATAACAAGCAAAGGGGTTGGGCGAATTAAGTTTATTAACGGAACGGTGAATGCAGAAACCTACACTGCTATCTTGGAGGAGTGCCTGAAACCCGTTATTAGGGATCACCACACAGACGTCCAAAACTGCATTTTTCAACGGGACTCAGCACCTTGCCACACAGAAAAATTGGAAAGTTTTATGCTATTTAGATTTAATGATGAGTTTGTCTTCTTGTCTCACAAGGCTTTAAACATACTTACACCAATGTTTTCTCTCGTTTTTCTCCCTCAAGGGGCAGTCATACCTCAGAAATGCTGGCATTAAAGTGTTGGACTGGTCCGGCAACAGTGTAGATTTAAACCCTATTGAAAATTGCTGCTACATAATGTTGTCTAAAATTGCTCAGAAGAAGCCAACAAGTAAGATTCAGCTGCAGGAGAGCGTTGTAAGTATGTGGTACCACGAAATTGGGCAACCGTATATCCAGAAGTTGATTAACTCTATGCCACAAGGCTGTAAATGCAGCTCGAGGAGGAACAACAAAATATTGAAGACTTATTTTTCTGATTTACGGTACATAATATTTATTACATTATGTACTGTAAATCAGTACATAACGTTAACTTGTCATTTCAGTTTATACATGTAAATGCAATAAAATGTATGTATGTTTGCCGCGATTGACATTTTCATGATTTCTCATATTTCCATTAATTACGCATTTTACGCTTTGGGAAGATATTTATGGCAATTAGGTATATCAAGTGAATTGTTTTTATTGGATTTCATTCACAGAGATATATCCCATCTAACAAATGCATTTCGAACATTTTTGCAACCACAATTCAGCGAAAAACATATTATTTGCAAAATTCACAAGTGATGCAGTTTTTTTGTCCGCCACTTTATAATGCACGAAGCTTCTCCTTATCCCTCAAAGCTGCTTTCAGGTGTTTATTTATTTTATTCTAAACTCAGATGCCTCAGTTCAGTCAGTTTCTTCTCTCCTAAAGCTCTTATTAAGATGCAGATTTGCGTAGCAGTTTTCCATAGTTTGAAACAGAACTTGATGGGTATGCGTTGTTCTAACATCGGTCAATTTCTAAATAACACGAATCACAGTGACATTTCTGTATAATTTCTGAATTACTTTCAAAAAGTAGCTCTTGGATGTATCATTTCTGAGTAACACACACACAGCTGTTTTGGAATAAACAGCAAATGAATTAGTAGACTGGATTCCACCTCCCTCAATCTAACAGATGAATTTTGTGCTAACTACCGTAGGGTTATCTCTCGGCTAGTTTGGAAACTTGTCGATCAAACTTCCTGTCCTCGAAAGTAGCATAGTGGTTATGAACACCGTCACAACGGGCAAGAAAAAAAAATCCATCCGCTTTGGAAGTACTGTCATTATATCCATCCATAAAATCCGTCGATGAAGCGAGGAATTTCTGTTGGCATTCTTTCACAACGTGGTTGAATAAATTGACCTAGGCCAAAGGTTGCATGGTTTTACTTCCTGAAAGCTCGTTTTTTCGCCCAGAAAATAGGCATAAACTTCAAGAAATTTATAGACACGATATAATGGTTCCTCGTAGTCTTAGCTGCATTGAAGTTTAAAACACATCCATTAATTCAATAACCTAGTTGGTGGTACTGTGTTTAAGATCGTCATGTTTTCATATTTTGGGGAAAAAGGAGTCCAATTCGTCAACGGTCATATAACTCAGCTACAGTGTGAACAAAAGCTATAGATTCCTTTAGCTTTTGTTCGCACTGTAGCTGAGTTATATGATCTCAAACGAACGATGGTTACCTCAGTAAATCGTGGTTATCGCCTCAGCTCCGAACCACAGCCATGACCAACACTATTAATATTCCGCGGCTCCCATGGATTATTAACTGTGGAACTCCTGGCTGGCCTCATCTCTCTCTCTGTCTCCCCCCCCCCTGGTCAAAATTCAGATGCAGGAAGCGCGATATCATCTTCTGTTAGAAGAAACGGCTGAATAGGTTTAGGCATGCCTACTTGAAGAGTTTACCTGATATGGACTTCAAGGACTTCGAGTATACAGACGAAATATACCTCATGATAGTCGGCTGAGACCACTAGTAATTACTTGTGATCTACATGTCACCAGCTGGAAGGCCGCGGCGATTCTACCAATTGTGTTACCTCGTAGGTAGCACAGTCGGTAGGATCGCCGTCCTCCCCCACACCGGGTGGAAAAGACCCGAGTTCGAATCCTGTCGATGACGGGAGGAATTTTTATGGTTCTTTTTCACAACGTGGTTGAGTTAGTAGGTCTCAGGAGACAGTAGCATGGTTTTTCTCCCGGAAACTCATTTTTCGTCTAGTAAACAGAAAATCGACCACAGAACGCACGCAGTTTACGGACAATATACACGGAGCAATATGGCCTTAGTCGCTGATGTTCCTAGAACCCTATTAAAAAAAAAAAATAACAACCAAGTTGGAAGATCCAAACATCAACAATTTCTGCAGGTCGTGTGGCCTTCCGTTACACCTCTGATCGGAGTTTGAGAAGTAAGTTCCCCTGATAAACTTAGGCAAGTAGCTAGTAGTACAAAAAGTCGAACAGTACGCTAGAGTAATAGTAATTTGCATCTGGTCGTGCAAATCAAAGTAATAAAGTAGCAGTTAATGGGACGAGGTAAAGATATCACGACATTTTAAAAGAGCAAGATTGTGGGCGACTTCGTCGGGTCTTCCATATCGGAAACGGCCAGTCTTGTCGGTTTGTAGTTAAGGTGCACAAGAAATGGGCCCAATTGGTCAAACCACCTCCAGCTGACAGACCTGTAAACGATTATGCCAATTGAATGTTCGTAGTGAGCGAAGGTTGTAGAGCTTTGTACGGGCTGAACGGCAGGTCACTATGCAACAGATGACATCAAATTACAATATGGGGAATGCAAGATCAATATCCCAAATGACGATGAGCCGCACAATCGGACGTATAGGCTTCCACATCAGACGATCCAAGAGACACCCTCTCGTCACCGCTGATCATCGTCAACGGCGAATGCTGCAGTGTTAAGACGCTGGTTGAACAGTGGAGGACTGGAAAAGAGTGAGCCGGTTGGATGAGTCCAAATACACTGCTCGACAAAATTGACGGAACGTGTAGAAAACGTGGTATAACTCGTGCAACTTGCGATGAAACGGGACAAAATTTGGTATGGTTGTGTAGCATAGAATAACGATGAAATGAGAAGAGAGCGAGAAACTTCGGACAGATATAAGGGACATTTATAGGGGTTGTATAAGAATTACCAAAAAGGTCACATTACAGAAGTCGATACAGATTACGTAGTCGAGTGGTGTGAGTGCAGTAGTACGCGCTCTTTGAGTGGACCGAGGTTCAAGTCCGTGACAGATAAATGCGATTGACATTCGTATTGATGATTTATTGTAAATTCCACTGAACTGGTGGCCGTGCTAGAGTATAAACAAGATGCTCGAAAATATGGTCACATGATATCAGTATAGCGTATGAACTCCTTCAACGTCTAAGCAGGCCTGACAGCAGTAAACCATGCTCGACATAAGGGTGTCTATAAGATTATGCAACAACAAATCCCATTCTTTCACCTTTGCTCACCAAGTGGCTGGCAGTAGGCTGTCGGCGTCCAATGCGACGCTCAAGGGCTTCCCACACGCGTTCGATTGGAGTTAAGTCTGGTGATCGTGCTGGCCACGACAGTCATTGGATATCTTCAGTTTCAATGTGTTCCTCCACACTTGAACTCTATGTGCAGTGGCGTTATCGTGCATGAAAAGAAAATCTGGGCCAACTGCACCATTAGAAAGTCGCATATAAGATTCCAGGATCTGTTCTCGGTACCTCTGCGCAGTTGCAGTATCCCTATCAAAAACATGGAGGGAGACGGCCGTTGATCATTATTCCGCCCCACATGAGAGCACCGCCTCCACCGTAAGTGTCCATTGATCTCTATGGGTATCAATGGACCCAACGTGTGCCAAGAAAACATTCCCCACACCAGAGGCGGGTTTAACGGCGGGCGCACCAGGCGCGCGCCCTGGGTCCCGACTTCTGAAGGGCCCACGCAAAACCCCAACTTTATACGCAAAACCCCAACAAATTAGTTGAACTAATATGTTCAACTATTAGTTCAAAACTTTGTGATTATTATTATGCTATTATTAATTATATTATATATATATTATATTCAATTTTTTATTGGAAATAAAACATTAATAGTACATAATATTTTTTATTTATTTAAAAAAATGGTTAACATGTATTTTTATTTTCCCTGTCTCTCTTTTTTTTTTTAAGGGGCCCAATATTTTCTTCTGCGCCCGGGGCCTCAACCGACCTTAATCCGCTACTGCCCCACACCATAACACTGCCCCACCACCTTGCACAGTTGTCATCAGATATGACGGTCCATGGATTCATGTTGTTTTCGCCAAATTCTGAGCCTTCCATCAACGTGATGCACCAGCAACTTCGACTCGTAGCCAGGTGGGCAGGAGCAGCAGTGCGTGCGTCTCCAGATGAAATAATGTCTAGAATCTGTTTGTAGGCTAAATCGGAACTCATCAGAAAACAGAACCACACCACGAGTTTTTCCACGTCTTCGTATTCTGTTAACTTTTGTCAAGTAGTATAGGCAACCGTTGGCAACACGCCAACGGATGCCTACGTGTATAGCAAGTAACACTAGTACATGGACCCATCGTTCATGTTTCCCACTGCCCTGGAAGGTGGCGGCGGTTGCTTAATAATAATAATAATTATTATTATTATCAGTTTATTTATCTAACACCCTTATACAGACATTATCCAGGAGGGTGGCTAATACAGACATCCTACAACAAATTAGATGGCAACATTTAAAATTAGAAAATACATAACAATATGTTGTTGGTTTTTTTTTTTTTTTTTTTTTTTTAGGAGCACTAGCAAATAAGGCCATATTTCTCCGGGGATATGCGGTGGTCCTGACCTTTCCGCATTCGGCGGTCACGGGCTCGAATCCCGGTCTAATCATTCTTGATTAGAAGCGTGTGCTACGCACTGCTGCTCCTTCCCACATGGCTACGGAGGCGCCCATCCTCCTCTGATCTCTCCCATTAACAAGCGAATTTCTTCCACAGGACTGCCGTTGAGAGGATGTTTTCTGTTCGTTGCACCGTTCTCGATACACCCTTGAAACTGTGGTGCATGAAAAGTTTAGGAGAACTGCCGTTTCAGGGATGCTTTGTCCAGCACATCTTTCACCTACTACCATGCCACGTTCGAAGTCCGTTAGATCCCTCCTTTTCCCCAATCTTCCTAAGGTTTGTACTCTTAACTGATACTAGAATGGTTGTTCTGCTGCACTTATATCCACAACTGTGGTCATGTGACTTGCAACGTTGTGGGACAAATCATTTGTGTTCACAGCAGGGGTTTACCTAATAAAGTGACAGCACAGTGTATACACGGCAAATTCACTGTCTGATGATGCAAATATACACTGAGTGATCACTGAATTATGACCACCTTCCTAATACTTTGTAGGTCTTCCTTTTGCCCTCAGTACAACAGCTATCCGACGTGGCACTGATTCAACAAGGTATCGTAAGCGTTCGGGAGGTATGGTCAACCGTGCTGTGTATAATGCGATCAGCAATGCAGGTACGGGTTGGCCCATGTTGTATTGGGTAGTGAACTCTTCAACGGTGCTGTGCCTGTTCACCTGTACGTATCCAGCTGACTGTTATGCCTTATCGGTGGAGTTCGGAGGCCAATCTATATGCTGTCAGTCAGAACTGTGTTCCCCAAACCTTTCCTGCACAACAAGTGCCCGATGGCTCGGCGCACTCTCATCTTGGAAGACACTGTCGCCATTTGACGATAGCGGAGACCACTGATACGTTGTTCCACATGCACCAGGGGTACAAGTTCTTTTGAGTGAGACATGCCCCACACCATACAACTGCCTCCATCGGCATGCACTTTTGATACCATGCACGGTGGATGAAGAGCCTCATGTTGTTGACGCCAAATCCGTACACGACCATCCATGGTGTGGAGTAAATAACGTGACTCATCCGACCAGCAAACCTTCTTCCAGTCTTCTAAAGTCCAACTTGTATGCTCTTTGCACCAGGCGAGTCTTTTACGCCGATGAACCTTGGTTAGGAGAGGATGCGTAGGGGTCGTCTGCTGGTATAGCTACCCTTTTTCAAGCCCGGAGGCAAAGAACATGTTCGGGCCCCTACTTAATTAATGAAAATTGCAAAAACAGGAGACAGCCAAAGACACCGGGATCCTAAAGGGCCCGGGCGCGGAGGCAATTGCCTTGCCTGCCTACATGGTAGCTACGCCGCTGGTATAGCCCATACGTGCAAGCGTGCGACGCATGGTGATGCCAGATATTGTTCCGGGTTGGCCCATGTTGTATTGGGTAGTGAACTCTTCAACAGTGTGCCTGTTCGCCTGTACAAGTTTTCGGACTCGGCGGTCACCTCTAACACCAACCTTTCGCTGACCTTTACAGTTTTTCCGTCGGGTCGTTGTTTGACCATTTTGACGCCAGTCCTGGTACACTTTAACTACGGCGGCTCTCAAACACCCCACCAGTTCAGCCGTTAGGGAAATCGAGGCATCATCTCGTCGAGCACCCACAATCTGTCCTTACCCACAAAGTCCGATAAATCCTTCCTTTTTTATCCACCACGCTCGGCATTTTACTACATAACTGAACCATTGACACCTTATCTATGCTACGTAGGTCGACTAACTCCGTACTCTGGTACCTCAAGTTGTCAACGGGTCGTATTCAGGTGGTCATAATTCAGTGATCACTCAGTGTATGTTTCACCTATCCTCGCTTTCCTAAGTAATCTTCCTTCTCCTAATCTGAATGAGATTAAGATACGAAATCTTCAAACGATCAGAAAGTCTGAATAAGAGAAATAGCTCTTATATCACACTTTCCTATTTTTTTAGCAAATAGGAAAGTGTGAGAAGCTAAGTATAGCATTGGAATTGGTTACAAGTCCTGTGGGAGGCATTCAAAACGTCTGAGAGAAAAAAAAAAAGAGTTCGGAAAGAGATTTTTGAGTAAGAGTCGTGGGTTGCGGTTCGAGTTAGAGTTAGAATTGTTTTAGAGTCGAGTTCGGAAACAGAGAGAAGAGTGAGGGATCTGAGAAGAAGAAGAGGAGGAGGAAGAGACACGAAAAGGGAAAGTAGTAGTGGGGAGCGAGAACGTGAGGATTGAAGGTGTTTTTTTTTTTTTTTTTGGGAATGAGGAACATGTGTTCTAAACTTAAAGTGGCATTGGGCAGTCGGCGTGTGTTTCACGTGTCTAGCAATGTATGTCTTTATATTTGTATGTCTGAAGAAATTTCATGTAGAAATCTACAGATGTGTCTAGATCGGGCCCGTCGGGAATGAGCAAGTGTGTGGAAAGAGAGAGGGTCCAGCCGTCGGGTGGTCGGGCATGCCTAGCAACGTAATCGCATGCGTAGGAAGCTACACATGCGTCTAGTCCGGTCCCGTCAAGAGTGTAAAGTGTATTCGTGTTTGACCGCACGTCAGGGAATGACCACCGCATATCCCCGGAGCAATATGGCCTTAGTTGCTAATGCTCCTAAAAACCAAATAACAAACAAACGAGTTTTACCGCACCAGGGGATTCCCCCATTTCCGCGTTGCTTTCATTGTGGGTGCAAAGGCCAGAGATTTAAAAGTATATGGATTTTGTAAGTGTAGTGTTGTGTATCGTTGTTCTTCTGGCCATTTAGCCGCTAGACCCCCTGGGATCCAACGTTGCCTTGCCCATACTTGGCCGCGTGGAGGCAGACCAGGTACACAGTAGTTTGAAATTTTTACTCTGGCAGGCCCTGCCACGCAATTTTATGGGATTTCAGTGGCTAGGGCCTTTAAAAAAAGTAGCATCGTTTGGGTAGACACTACATTCTGTAAGGCCTATAAGTTTGTGTACTTAGTTTAATTTAGATATTGTTAGAGTTTTACAGTGAGTGAGGCAGGCCCATGCCTCATCAGGAGAAGAACGGGCGGCGGCGGGGAGGAGACAAGATAGGACCACACAAGGGAGCGTGGTCAAGAAAGCCAATTTGGCCATACAGCAACGCTGCTTCTCTCTTTTTTCGTTATGTTATTGCTATCCGGATCACCATAATTTGGTAGTCACTCATGGGACTAGATTCCCGTCCGGTGTTGGTCACGGCCGTATAGGCTTTGGTTGCACTTGAGGTGCGGTCTCATCCATTTTCCATTTGTAGGTGGAGTAATCTTCATCTGTGTGGACGTATTGTGGTAGGTGAGGCCTGGGAGGTATTTGTCCTCATGCTGGTGATCCCTCATTCGGTTGTCACTTCAGAGTGGGTGGAGGTCAGAACTCAATGAAAGACAAAGTTCAGTGAGGGTCAGTCTTGCGGTCGCTCGACCTTTGTCCTATCAGTACGTTGGTGTATTATCAACGAGGTGGGTGCACTTTAATTCTTAGTCCTCGGGTTTGTAGTTTTGCTTTGTGGTTCCCTGCGTCAGGTAGCAGCTTCTGTCAGCTCCATGGTTCTGTCTCCTTTACTTGACTGTGTCCGTCCGTGTGCTGGTAGCGCGTGCCACATGTTGTTTTACGGAGCCGCTCGCTGTTTTCTTCCTGCAAATAGTTTTTGTGCATATTTGCTGAAGGCTTTATATTCATCCTCGGATTCAAGGAGTTGGTGTTCCCGGTTTTTAGGCACGTACATGATTTGCGTAATGAGTATGCATCTTAGGTCTTCGTATATAATGTGCATTCTTTGCTTCATTGACAGAAAGGTGTGGCCTTCACTGATCCCGTGCAATGCGAGTTCCGAAGCCGAGGAGCGGGATGAGAGGACATATGTTGAATGTTGTCTCATTCTCGTGAGTGTACACGAGTGGATCCTTGGTATGAGGAGTTGCAATACTTGCAAGATACATTGTAGACTAAGTCATTTAATTTTAATGTGGAAAAGGATTGGACTTCGTGGTTTTTTTAGGGCAGCATTTTGTTTCGTTGTGGGTTTGGCTATGATTTTGAATTCTGTATCTTTGAAAATACTATTTAGTTGTTTGAACCATTGTTCAATATACGGTAAAGCAATAAAATATGTTTTTATGTTATTATTGTTGATAATAGTTGATAATGCGTAATCTGTTTTTTTTTTTTTTTTTTTTTGCTTGTATCCTTATTTCATTTATAATAAGTAGGGGGTAACTTCTATTTTGAAATCTGTTTCTTAGCGTTTGTATTTCTGTTTAGGGTTGATTCAGACGTTGAATATTTGTAGGCATTAAGAAAGTGATTAAGGATGATGGATCTTTTATAGGTGAAGGGGTGGTAGCTGTTGTAATGAAGAAGCATTCCAGTGTTGGTGGCCTTTCTGTTTATGCTGAATTGAATTTTGATCATAACCCGTGTGAGGATGAAATTTAGAAAATGTAATGATGTTTCGGTATTTTCGGATTCTAGTGTGAAGCTTAATCTTGAATGGATAATATTTAAGTTCTGTAGGATGTCTTGTATGAAAATTTACCGGACATAATGTGCATTTGTTCATCAAGTGTTTCCATGATTCATCTTCGCCGCAGGTGCATGCCCCATCTTCAATAATCCCAAGCGCTGTAAGTTTGGCCTTTACCGGTCCGTGCCCCGTCAGCAAAAAGGTTGCATTTGGCCCTGGGAAAAACCAACGGGGGGGGGGGGAATTACGATACACTCTGTCTATGTGCGGTATGAATTTTTTTCATAACTTCTCCCTTTGTGGATGTGGACTAACGGTTCTGCCACACGTGCTGTAAATGCGTCAGCAGTCATTTCTTTTCTATATTGCAGGCATTTGCCGGGTCTGTGGTATATCCAATAAAATTTGTTGTTTCCCTTTGGATCGGTGGTGTAACATACCGCAGCACACGACCTCCAGGTCCAGCGGCAGGTCCCCAGCCTGGACCTGCAAGGCGTGCGTGCTCACTGTCCTGCAGGCTCTTGTTATAGTAAGCAGTATGGTTCGCTGTATAGTATCGAGAAGTTTTCTGTTAACCACGGTGATCACTTTCTTGTACCAGATGGGTGCTCCGTAGGTGATCACAGGGATGAAAACCGCCTTGTAGTACAGAGACAGGGTGCGTCTTTTTAGCCCCCTGTCTCGCCTTGACACCCTGGCAATCATCTCTGCGTATTTCCTTATTTTTTTCTTTTAAGTACAGGAGGTGCGGTTTAAAGGACAGGTTTTTATCTATGATAAATCTGAGATATTTCGCTTGCTTCATCAGCTTTATCACATTCCCTTGGAGCTTAATTTGGAGTGGTCTCCTGATATCAAGTGTGCCCTTCAGTAGGATTGAGCAAGTCTTCGTCTTTAGGCAGTGAATCGTCGTCCATTCCTGCAGGATCCCCAGCGCGTGGTTGGCCAGGGCCTCTACAGTCGAACCCTTGAGTCCGCCGCCACAGTTAGGACTAGGTCATCAGCAAAGGCCTGGGATCTAACACCCCCCCCCTCTCCCAGGTCCATTCAAGAAATTCATCAGGACCGATCCCTGCGGGCAGCCCCTGTGGATGCTCTTGGTTACTTTCTGGAATGGCGTGACTACCTCTATCCTCCAGGTAGGTCGTTATGCTCTGGTAGAGGTTAAGTGGGGTCACCGCCACCCGGAGTCTGGCGAGGACGCTCGGCCACCAA
The DNA here is from genome assembly GCF_048544385.1 of Mastigoproctus giganteus. NCBI lineage: Eukaryota > Metazoa > Arthropoda > Arachnida > Uropygi > Thelyphonidae > Mastigoproctus > Mastigoproctus giganteus. The sequence goes on along the minus strand of NC_143584.1, from coordinate 63,629,455 downwards.
AGTGAGTTGAACGCCCCGGCGAAGTCGACCAGGATGGCGAGGAAGTATTTCTTGGAAAATTGTTGTGCCTTAGTCTGAAGTTTCTGGATGGCTTCAATGGCTCACAGACTAGGCCTGAACCGGAATTGATTAGGGTTTGTGAGGTTTGCTGCAGTGTAATGGGCTAGTATTCTGTTGTGAGTAGTCTTTCATACAATTTACTTAGGGTTGAGAGAGAAGGGCTATAGGGGCGGTATGAGTCCGGTTGGTCAGGTTGCTTGGCAGAATTTTTTAAGAACAGCTATAAGTTGGCTGTCTTCCAGTGTGTTAGATATTTCCCTGCTTGTAGGCAGGTGTTAAAGAGATAGATGAGCATTTCAGGCTCATATTCCACAGTCTTTTTAACTATCTCTGGTTCTATCAAGTCCGGGCTAGGGCACCTTTTGTTCCTAATTTTCACTGACGCAGCCCGTAGCTCATCAATAGTGAAAGGATGCTCCTGCCGTTGCATTGTGTAATTTTGAGTTGCATCACATATTTCCTGCTGCTACATCATTAGTGCAGGTGGTTCCTGGAATATTACATTTAGGATATTGGTGGTGGACTCCTTCCATGTCTTCGTTATTGTGCCTTGCGGCAACTTTTTGGCATTGATCATCTCCCCTCTGTTGTTGTTGTCGTTGGATTTATTGGCGCAAGGGCTGCTATGGTAAAATTGTGCCTGTTACTTTGGAGTGTTCATCGATATACAGTGTTGTTAAAATTAAAGTATCCCTATGTAGAGTGCTCTGGAGCGAGTTCGAAAGCTCGTACTGAAGAGAAATTTGGACAACAGGTGCAATAAAGAATGCGCTCGCCATTTATTGAAAAATAATAGTTACGAAATTTGTCACTATATGGCGCTGTGGCAATACAAATCACTTGAACAGCGCTACAATTGTTCACTGTGTCTTCCATTTTGGTCAACAACAGTTGCCATTCGAAGAACAGCATTTTCTACAGCAGAACGTAACATGCCAACTGGAACAGCCAGCACATGACATCTAATGATGTCCTTCAGATCTGCCAGAGTTTGACATCCTTCCCGATATATCTGGTTCTTCAAAAATCGCCACAACCAGAAGTCGCATGGGGTGGTGAGGTCCGGTGATCAGGGTGGCCAAGATGTCTGGAAAGATGTCTTTAGTCCCTAGCGTCCTGGCTGTGGCGGGCACATTATTGTATCTTTACTGTTCAATAAAGATTTTCTCTGGAAACAACGGATGATGACCCGTTCGTCTGTAGAGTGTTGGCTTAGCAATCTTTAGACACAACGGTGATGTAGGGTGGTTTACCATTTTGCATGAATATGGTATCCTGAAGGCACTCACGTTGTTGCAGCTCTGGTATTGCGAAATTTGCCAACATTTCATAATATCGATGTCCAGTGACGGAACAAATGCGTGGTCCAGTCGGTGTTACCTGTTCAAAAAAAATATGGCCCAATCATGAATGTGGCCGTAAATCCACACCACACTGTCACTTTTGGAAAATGCAAAGGGATCTCTTTCGATAACTCGAGGGTTTTCTGTTGCCCAAATGCGACAGTTGTGCATATTCACTTGTCCATTTAAGCAGAAGTGGGCTTCATCACTCCAAAGGATGTTCCATGGCCAAGTGATATCCACTGTCATTCGCGCCAGAAACTGAAGTGCGTATGTGAAACGAATATCTGCATCACCATGCTTTAGCTGCTGTAGCATGTGCATCAGTCAAAACAGTCCGAACTCGTGCCGCCACCAGCCAACATCATTTACTGTCCAACTTGAAACTCACAGAACCAACTTTTCATCTTCCTCGTTTATTCATTCAACTGCCGTTTTCTGGAACAACCTTCCTTCATATGTATTTCCTGAAAATTACTGTCTACAGAAGTTCAAGTCTAATGTTTTGTCGCTGTTATCGGTATTATTGCATCAGGCAATCATGTAACTAGTCACTACCTGCATTAAAGATATTAATAATGTCAACACATATCTTCTTTCGTCTTCTCAATCTCCAACCCGTGCACGGTACTTTTTGGGTTCTCATAATAAAAAAAAAATAAAAAAATAAAAGAAGTAAACTCGACCTTATTGCATTTGCGATAATCCCGATAACTGGAATTTTATGGGTTTTTACGTTACGCTATTATGGTGAAATGTGTTCCCCTTCACTGAAATCTTCAATCATATAAAAAACAAATTTTCAGAAACTTCTCTTCATTCCTATTTACGTATTACAATGATGAAGGGAAAGGGACCAGCGGAAAGTGCAAGTGGTGGTAGTGCCAGGAAACGAAAAAAAATTGATTTGGAAATAAAGATGATTAAGAAGTACGAAGCAGGATAAAGTTTGTCATCTGTTGCACGGAATTAGGTCTCGCTGCTTCAACAGTGAATACTATTTTAAAGGACAGTGTGCGTATAAAACAACATGTCAAAGGATCAACGCACTTAAGATCAACAGTGATCACAAAACAGCGTTCAGATCTTTTTCATCTTCGTATCGAAGATGAAAAAGCTGTTAATAATATGGAATAATGTGGTAACCAATATAACTATTTAGCAGTCACGAGGGTTATAAACACAGACAATTCAACGGCGTGTACTGCTGTACTGTAATCTCGAATGCCTCATCTGCCATATTTCGCTAACCGACAACTTTTAGAATGGTAGGATTCCTATGGTAGGAATTTTTCTTGACGATGACACTTTGATTTTGACTCTGAGTAATGGTTTCAAGCATAGCTAGTGGAGTTCTACAAAATTAAATCCGAAAGTTCACCCATTTGTGGCAGAAGCATGTCTTCCCCGGCTGGCGGTTAGATAAAAAAGGAGAACAGGTTCAATCTTTTGTCACCAGGGATCCTAGATGCATGTGGAAATTAAGTTCACGCGCAACAGGCTATATATAAAAACAATGTATTTGAAATGACATTAAAATTTTAAAACAAGTTTTATTATTATTTTAAGCAGATGAATAAAATACTAATGAAATGTGAACACTAGTGTCGATAAAATTCATAATGATCACCAAAAAGGTAAAAAAAAAACCAAACAAAACAGTCACTTATATTTTCTCCATCGCCAAAAAGGTGACTATCCAGTCTACTTTGAACTTTACCAAACTATCCACCTGGACCCTCCATAGCGGACAATTTATTTCAAATGATTTACAACACGCTACCAGAGGGTAAATTTCGTGAAATACAGCCTTCTGTTAAGATTTTATGTTTGTGACCCTAGTATTTCCTTCTTCTAGCAGTGAAAATGAACCACCCTCGTTTATTTTACTGGATCCCCTTCACGGCTTTACATACCGCAATCAGGTCACCTCCTCCTCCCCTAGATATTTAGTTGTCAAGCCTCGCAGTCCGCTCCTTTTAAGTCGTTCTTCATATAAGCGATGCACCAAAGCAACAAAGGCTATGTAGCATTAGTACAGTGTCTGTAAATTGCGTGATGTACGTGGAGAAAAGCCTGCAAATCCCTGCACTGCTATGGAACGCCAGGGGCTTACAGTCATAAATAATAATTTATTTAATAGTGTAATAAGTTAATAAAACGTGAAAACAATAATAATTACTTTACTAGGACAACGACACGTATGAGAATAGTTACAATGGATTCTAGTTTATATTCAATAAACCGTGGGTGGACATGGACAGACCAGTCCCTTGAAGGGGTTCATTAGATGATCATACGAGACAGCAGATCTGGACGAAAGATAGCAGCAGACACCGGTGAGTCAACTTTCCACAAACACTTTCCCATTCAAAACAGAAGGGTGCGGGCAATCGCGATGTGGGCATTTTAACTGTGATGTCACTCCTACAAATTCTGCTCGTATGAGTGACGAGCACTGGAGAGGATTTGAGCACAGGTTGTGAGATCCTCCAAGGAGCACGATTCTCAATGTCAAGTTGGGAAGACAGATCCTAATTAGCATGAATACGATTCATTAATAAAGGAAAACATTCTTCTAATTGGAATGGCAACTGCCATTTCAGTGACAGTGATCTCGGGATTGCGTTGGAGGTTGGCACTAACCGACTTCAGTACCCAGCACTCTGGGATATCGCGGATGTTGATTTTACAAAGCATTACTGTAGCAGCACACCACTGTTGTTCTGTCATTATGATATCTTCGTTACTTTTTTTTTTTTTTGTCAACTGAGAAATGTTCATTTTCTCATTTTTTGCTGTCTTGTGTGTCGCTTTGCATTTAATTAGGCACTGGGCTCTAAGTCAAAGAAAGAGACTGTAATGTATCACAAGCATCATTCTTTGTAAAAACACTCAAACTGACCTCCTCTGTTACTGCTGATTCAATAAGGACTTGATGAAGTTCTGACTTACGACGTCGGTCACTCCTTAACAAAGGGGCCTATTTCGTTTTGTCTTCAGGTACGGGAAGGGGGATACTATTACTATACTTCCGAGTTCATTGGACCAAACGAAAAGGGGGTGGTTGTGCGGAACATCCCTTCCACATGCCCAGCATGCAGCCCACTAGTAAAAGTTCAGAACGATGCTCAGTAACCTTTTTATAAGCCCCCGTGATCAGGTCAACCGGGAACGCTTACCCCGTGCTACACGAACACAATCCTGTCTACCTCTTCCTAGGGGGTGCTGATCAATGACATTCCGATAAGTGGCCGGAACTTAGAGAACGGAGAACCGCATGGGGGCCTCTTTCCCCGGCGAGACAGCGATTTGTATATAGCAAAGCAGCCCGTGTCGTGGCCGTGCTTGGAATGCTCGAACCTGTCGGTTGACATCCGTGAGAAAGGCTGGAAACGGAATGAACTGTTGCGGAATCATCCGAAGCATTTAAAATCTCTTTTCTTAGCAGTGGGGGCGAATTGCTCGTTATTCTTCACGCCTCCCCTTAAAGTAAACGAGACCCGTCCACTCTAACCTTGACACAGGTAAAGGCAGCTAGTGGTGACGGGGGATCCGGAAGGTCCAGCAACGTTGTGATATGAACCAAATATTGAATTTCGCCTCTTATTCACTTGGAAGATCATTGAATTCCGCAGCACGATTTTAAGATACTTGCTTATATAGCCTCCTAGGGTGATGCTCCGAATCTTGATCTAACTGCATCGCAAGCGTTACAATGCCGAACCTTTCCAAATTTCAGTTTAAGCGCATATAGTGTTTTAAGCGAGAAAAGGAATTCTTCAGCTTACTGATTAATGAAAAGGGAAGTTGAAATTTAAGAGCCATTGGTGACCCAAATCATTTCTAAACTTGCCTCCGATAAAATAAGCAATTCTAAATTGCCAACCACTACGATTTATCAAGCGATTAAATCGAATGGCTTCCATATCTCACCAATAATGGGAAGTTGCAGTTCATTTGAATAATGAATCAGAAATGCCAAAGAAAAATGAAAATCAGCCGTTGTTGTTACATTATATTAAACAACAACGACAAAATGGTCTCAATTTAACTGTGGGGGTCGGGCGTCATCATTTGCATAGAACGATGGCGCACTCTGGTTTAATGATTTCGATCGGTTAGTCTTTTGTTAAAACGTGTACAAACAAGAAGCTAACTTACTAGCTATTCGAATTCCCAAGTTATCCTAACAAAACGTCATTATCTACAATTTACATTTGTGGAATATTAAATCGCACGATAACAGAATGTCGCTTTTGTTGTCATTGTGGTACAACTTGTCTTCAATTCCATTAATCGATATTATTGTTCCCAACTGCTACTACTACAAGGTAGGCAGATTATGCAAGGAAACATTACTGAATGCGCGTCTTTTACTTTTACATCAGTGTGCCCAGCCTGTGACGGAGAATGTGTTAAGCATTGTTATTTTGTACGATACCAGAAACAACTTAAAAACCCGAAACAGACATTATCTGAATTTATACGACTTTATGATTAGATCGGGATCGTAGAGCGTGATGAAAGGTGGTACAATGCACTGTTTACGAGATGAGAGCTACCTAATAGAAGGTAGCAATACAGTTCAATACAGGAATCCCTCGTCAACCGCGGGGACACGTTTTAAAAAGTATCGCGGTTGGCAAAGAATAAATTCCAATAGAAAACGGCGATTGGGGAAAATAATTATGCCAAAATAATATATGAATAAAAGAGCACAATAAATTTCATTTTTGCTTTAAACACTATTAAAACGATTAAAATTTGGACAATACAATAACAAAAACAGGATACGTATACACATATTCAGCACTTATAGAAGATTTAAATAGACATCATAAAGAGTAAAATAAACATTAATTTACATTACTGTATAACAGTCATGGTAATTCAAAGCAGTACGAAAATACGTCCGGGAAAAATGGAAATGTTCGTCAGAAACAGGAGATGACGACAATGTCAGAGTCACCAATTGGCGGAACGCATCCGAACTTCCAACGATGCTTGACACACTGCGCGAGTGAGCTGATCCTAATTCAGTAATTTGAGAATAAAGCAGTTATTTTAGTTTTCATATTTGTAAGTTCTCTTCACTCGATATGTAACATTTATAAGATGGATTTCACGTTATGTTGAATCGCTTTTCGTGTTCTATAATAAAAGGAAATAAAAAGATGTAAACAATAATATTTATCAAAATATTCTATTTATATTATATAAATATAATATTTATCAACAGTATTCATGAAAGATGTCATAATTAACATTTACTTGATGTTTTATTAACTTTATGTCAAAATGGCATCTGGACCGATAAGTTACTAATACAGACAGACAGGCGGGTTACATAATTTTCAACACTGACCTCGAAGAAAATTAATTGGTGATTCATCATTGACCAATTAACTGGTGAAAATTAATTGGCATATACGGTACTGTAGAATGCGTCATTCAGAGACTAGAACATAAACGAATTAGCCACCTCTGCACCATAAAAAGCAGATTTATCCGGAGTTCAGTAGCATGTTGCTCCAGAGTCCCTGAATCGTAAGGGACCTCGGAACAAGATCTCGGGGTGTGTATGTGTATCCTGTTTTAGACCACGAGACAAGAATCCTGTGACCTTAATTTTAGGCCCCGAGGTCCTATTGTTACGGCCTTTAAAAATGTGTGCCAGGGTTCCAGTTACTTAATTCCGGCATTTGCCCCTAGACCTGCCATCTGATCTATGGAAAGTGAGAGCAATAACTGCCAGGTTATTTTGTTTAAGAAGTTAGACTGAGCTTCGTACAAGTAAAAAAAAAAAAATAATAATAATAAATAAATAAAAGTGCAGGTTATAAAACTTTGGTATAAAAATTTAAAACTGCGTGATCCCGAACACACGGTTGGCAAACTTGCGGTTGAAGAGCGTTCTCTGTATTGCAGTATTAACGGAATTGATTAATTTTTTCATAGATCTGTTCTATCAGTCTGACTTTTCTTAATTCTATAAGGAAAAATCGTCAATGCCTGAAAGGAAAAGTGCCACTTTCTGTTTCTCAAAGCATTGTTTCTTTCTAGTGTAGTTTTGTAATTTTCCGTTTTGCAGCGTTTTGGTTGAAGGAACACTTCGTGTATGTCTGTTATATCCTGTCTTCATTGTGGATATTCTTTTACCTATCTTCAAGGAAATTTTGCGAACACCTGCTGTGCCTGAAATTTCGCTCTTGAAAACACGTGAAATTTTTTATCCGACTTCAAGGTCAGTATGGTGATGAATATTTATCACAATTGACACGCTATGCAGCAAAAAGGCAGAAAATTGGACCTTGCACTGGTAGTGGAATAAAATAAGGTACATAACTGACGATGAACTTATGAGTATCTTAGTATTCGACAGTCTTCTATCTGTCACATCTGGGGCAAATGAAATGCAATTCGACAATGCAAGTATTTCTGTATGCAGAAATACTGTACAAAACATAGAATTTAACATGAATGTAAAATTATTGCAATAAGACGATGCCATAGCGCGCGCACACATACACAAGTCACGGATTATGCAGGAATGGTAACGGCGGAAATTTCCAACGATACGAAGTACTTGCCACGGCTAGCAAGCAAATAATATTCATTGGACGTGAATCCCATCGACAATCTATGGGATCACCTTGAACTGCGCATTCGAGATGGGCCTAAGCAATTACTGTATGCGGTTACATTCTCGGTAAACTAAGGGACTAATACCTGTAAAGAAACGGTAAACTGTATTTCTTTTTTCAGTGTAACGACGCTTAGCTTATTGAAAAACTGGATCTTTGCTGTTATGATACTGTACCTCATCTAAAAGGAAAAAGCAAAACAACAGCAAAAAAAAAAAAAAAAACAATACCGAAGTTGTTGACATTATTTTGAATTAAATGCCGAAACCACTAAACGACATCGTAATCACATTTTAGTTTGACGTCTGATACTTTAAATTCCTGCATTGTTTGAAATACGAAACTTCAAAAGCTGTGCAGTCTTTCAAGTGCTTTCGTCTTCTGAGCAGTAGATTTTACCGGGATTTTTGTGGTGATTGCAGCGAACCTTGATTAATGTTATTCAAAGCGAAGCACTAATGGTCTACCGGATTTGTTCTTGTTGGCGATCCTGTTTCTCGAAAATGACAGCTGAGAAAAGTCCACGGTAGCCGAGTAGCCATGCACAGCCATTTGCAAAGCACCACAGGGATATTCAGATGGATGAGAGCCTCTTCATCGAATGGGTGGAAAATACTTTTGATGAGAGTTCCGTAAAGGAGGAATCTAATCCTCTCTTCCCCATCCATTCACGTGATTTGACTCCCTTGTCTACGCTTAATATCACGAAGGAAAATCTGATGAAATTTATCAACCAAATACCAAACAAAGCAATCGTTGGGCCTGACGGATTTCTCTTGTTTATCATTAAAATATCCTGTCTTCATTGTGGATATTCTTTTAAATATCTTCAAGGAATTTTTCGAACATCTGCTGTGCCTGAAAATTGGACACATAACTCATAGCAAAGAATTCGAGGCCTAAAACTACGAAGGATTTTCACCCGATTTCAGTGGGCTCTTCCTCCTTAAATATATAAATTTTCTGTTTATACTCAGGGACGACCAAATGGTCAGAGGAGTTCACAAGATAGAATACAAGAAACAGCACCGTATTCAGCAGTCACGGGCTTGAACCCCAGTCACTCAAGGCACGTGTACTTAAGGTTTTTGAAAAGATAATCCTAGCGCAATTTATTCAGCACTGTTTTCGTCACAGACCTTGCCACCTTCACAGCGTTATCCCTGGGAGATCTACTACCACCAATCTCCTTCAAATGTTGTTTCATATACAGGACGCTTTGAATTCTCGAACGCAGCTCGACGTAATTTATCATGACGTTAAATCTGCATACGATAGGATTTTCAACACATCTTTACTTAATATCCTGAAGAACTACTTCAAGATTTCCGATAACCTCCTCTCTGTGCTCAAAAAAAATTTGCAGGAAAGACGACGCCTTGTTGAGCACAATGGTCTCTCACGATCCTTTATTGATTTCAGAGGGGAGAGGTCCACAGGGTGGCGTTTTGTCAGCAGCGCTGTTAGCAGCAGCTTTGGAAGCTCTGCTAGCAAATTTCCAAAACATGCCATCGTATGCCATGCCGACAATCTGAAGCTTTTCATTCTTTCGGATCAGCCGGAGCAAGCGCTCTCTATCCAAAGAGCTGCAACAAAACAAATCTCTGTGATAAGAGTGGACTGATTAAGAATTTCACTAAGGCATTGGATAAAGAAAGCAGAGGATTCGCATATCTGCTGAAAATGTTTCCAAATTTATCTCATGCAAAACTGAAGGAAGGAATTTTCTTAGGTCCTCAAATAAGAGAGCTCCTAAAAGAAAGAATTTCAAAGAAACCTGAATGATCCATCATTCAGGTTTCTTTGAAATTGGAGATCACTCTTTCTATGCAGCCAGTCTCCAATTTCTTTGAAATTGGAGACTGGCTGCATAGAAATCTTTCAAGGCTGTGGTACACGGATTCCTCGGAAAGAGGTAAGAAGAGATCTATGAGCAACTTGTGACAAACCTGCTGAAATGTTACAAGAACATGGGGTGCCGAATGTCATTGAAAATGCATTTCCTCCATTCCCATCTGGATTTCTTTCCTGAAAACTTAGCAGATGTCAGTGATGAACAAGGAGAGCATTTCCACCAGGACGTATCTGCAATGGAAAAACGATACAAACGTCGCTGGGTCTCTTCTATGATGGGAGATTACTGTTGGTTCCTTAAACGGGAAAGCAATCTGGAGTATAAAAGGAAATCATTGAGTGGGAAACATGTCTAAGTAACAAGGAATTTAAAAAATGAGTATATCTTTTAATGGTGACGTGACAGAAGTAAAAGATTGATAATTTCATAATCAGGACATTAATTTTGTTCAGAATAACCAACTTTCGTTCCAGATGTATGACGAAAAAAAATTTTTTTGTCACGTATTAACTTCCTCCATAATGTTCACTAATCTTGTGCACGCGCTTCTCTGTCTAACATTTGATGTTCCATTGTAACATTTATTGCATATTTATAAATACAATAATTTAGTATTTTGTAAATATTTAAAATATTTGTATAGTTTGTAAATATTTAAAATATTTGTATAGTTTGTAAATATTTTGGTGAAATAATTGCAAATTAGTGAAATATTCTAGTCTTGTTCTTTGGGATGCACCAATATTCCTCATGCATTATGAAACCCAAAGCAAAAGGCCTTTTCCTACATGACCTAGGTAACCGCAAGTAAATAATTACATTGTGATATTTATTCCACCTTGAGAATTCCGCGCACTACAAATGCACAGGTAAATAATTACATAGGTCATTTCCTGATTAGATGTCGATCACAGTGACATAGTGTTTTTTTGTCTGGCGACACTGGTGGTCTCCCCAAACTCCGCATTTTTGCTCTTGGTAGAATACACTACTCTGCATAAAGCCAGGGTGTGTGTTTTGTGAAATATTAGTGTGGGTTTATTGTTCCTCTGGCCACTTAGCCTGGGGGGGGGGGGGGTGCAGAGCCACTAACAATCCCGGTTTCCGTCTGTCACTGGGAGGCGGGTGAGGACACATTAGGATAGAAGAAAGCCTAGGCATCCAAGGAGAGTTCCCCCCCCCCCAAAAAAAAGAAAAAAAATTTTAATTGGGAAAGAAGATTAAGATAATGGGAAGATAGGAAGAGGGTGAAATAAAAGGGGTAGAGAACAGAGGTTGAGGCACTCGTCTCATTTAAAAGGGGGCACTGTAAGAGGACCCCTGGTACAGGATGCCCATCCTGGTCCAGAGGGTGGGAGTTGAAATTGGGTGTTGGGGTGAGCCACCAGGGGCCATCCACCTGGGTTAATTGAGTCTCCTTCCCCCAGGTGGTAGGAATAAAAGAACACAGGGAAAGAGATTCCTATGGTGGAGCGTGCTTTTTGCGGCTCTGTCTCGCACTGGCCTGGGGGTTACCCTAATGGCCACCGTCAGTATCCCACGCCATGCCATCTAGGAAAAGTTACAGTTTGGTGTGAGCTTGGATAACCATGAGGCCCCTGAGGGCCTGCATAGCCATCAGTTTGTCCAGTGAAAAGGCTAAGATAGAACATGCAATTAATAATAACTTTCATACAATTTTACTTTTTATAGTTTTTTCTTACACTTTCTATTTTCTTTTATATTAGATATCGATCAGTGCGTTTCGACAGGTGTGTATTTTACGTAGAAAAGATTTGGCTTACTCCGTCCTACCTCTACATATTATGTAGAATTTGCGCGCGTAGGTTGGCGAGCAAAGCGAGCAGGGGGCGAAGCCCCCTAGTTAAAACATTAAAATGGTACATTAATATTATTATGGTAAATGCATATGTATTACCATATCATAAATTGTATAAATATTCTGCATTTTTATGGAAGAAAAGTAGGGCGTTGGTATGGGTTGCACAAAATTAGAATTGCTGTACGATCGAAGAGAAAGAAATAGAAAGATGGTTGGTAAGATAAGCTGTTCCAATAATGAATGACAGACTCGAAGAAAGATTAACCAGACAATAAATATAAGTGAAACATATATTAGCATAAAAGTGATTATATCGATTGAATAAACATTCAAATACATTAAATAAACTCAACACTAAGTTGCAGTATTTGTGTGCTATGAATTTTTCGTTTTTTTCGTTATAGGTGTGGCACACCTATAAGGCATATTTCGATGTTTATGCGCGCGTGCTCTGTTCATAAACTGTTTCCCAGGGACAAACAGAGGGCCCGATTCCTGATATTAAACATGAATAACGGACGATTACAGGGATGGATTAAATGGGCAGAATGCGTACCGTGATATTATTCCATTTAACATTATGTAAGATTAACATGTCTGCCCCTTCTATTTTGGCGCTTTGCCAGAAACAGATGAGTTAAATTTGCTCACTTAATATCCCTCTTGGGAGACACATTATTACACGCAAATTATTGGCTCCGTTATATATATGTATTAGACTGCGGTAGTTATTTAAATAGCATTTGTAACTCGAATGTCCATCAATAAAATATCAGATCTAAATAGAGTAATGGTGTATGGTAGCTTGTAAATCTAGCATGCATTTAAATTGCCCATATTCTTTACTAAATAGCTCTCGCATTTTAAAACTGAACCTTAGCGGTTTTTTTTCCCGTTCTTTGATTCATTGTGCACCTATTTTTCAATAATTCAATTTCAAGTACAGAGCACAACTGTGGAGTCCCTAGGACTGGAACACATTAACGTAAATATACCATTTTTTATGAATACGAAATTGAGCTTAATTTACTCTAAAATCCAAATGTCTTTATGGAGCAATAGGAATGAATTTTTCAAGTATGGTACAGATGGGTTCGGTAAGGAACGAGCTGTAAGAAATAGTCCACTCAAACATTAGAAATAAACGTACATCGAATTGTTTCAATATCGTCTGAAGAGTATAAGAAAATTAGAAAGCAGTTTCATTCCTTTTACACATTTTTTCTTTCAAATGCTCACCTCTTTTTAGTTGTTTCCACATCCAGAAATATAATAGAAAATGCAGAAATATAAACCCTCAATCAGCCGCAAAAAAAAAAAAAATAAATAAATAAATAAAATAAAATAAATAAATAAAAATAAAATCCTTAAGAATACACCTTATTCATTGCAAAAACAAAATTGGAACTCATTAGATTCCTTCAGCTTAACAATAAAAAAGACTGAAAATGCAATTTCTGGCCAAAATGAGATTTTATTCGCAATAAATATAAACCTAAACATGAAAACATAAATAGTAATTTCATTCAAGGAGTAAATATAAGCTTTTTTTTTTCATTGCAGCATCGCTTCCCAAAATTAAAACTTTTAAATAATGCTATTAATTACAATAATTCCCGAAATGAACACGGCAGTTTGGTTTTTATATTAGTTTTTTTTTTTTTTGCATTTTTATGGCCTCTGCTCGCACTTTAGCCGAGTTGTTGGTCTCGAACGAGAATTTTATTTTTTTCTAGTTTTTAATCCGTCTAAACCGGCAACAGACTGTAAAATATACAATTTACAGCCATTTTATGAGATATTATTCAAATGTACAAAATCAAACATCTCCATCGATTGGAGACACTAGATTGTCAAAGGCATTCGTGATTTCGGCCACTGGATGATTGATAAAGTTGAACTAAATCTAAAATGATTATTTCGCATTGTATGGGCGGATGAAGCGCACCTTCAACTTAATGGATCTTTGAAATGTATAAATTTTTATACATGTTGGTGCGGGCCATATTGGCAACCATGTAGAATAGTTGCTATGAGAAACTTCAAAGAAAAGCCAATTATCAGTCGTCATTTTCCACATCCCTGACCTGTAAGATCGCCGAATTATGTACAATCACAGCATCATTTTCTCTTTTCTTCTCCCTCCAAACTTCGATAATTTCAGTTCTTACAATATTCAATAGTTGCGCTAATTGCGATCCATTATTATTATTATTTCGGCATTTTACTCTCGTATATCCAACATTATCACCCGGAGTACAATAAAGAATGCTGACAGTCTTTCTTCTTGGTAATGAAGAATTATCGTTCTTTTAGCACGTGGGTGGTCAGCTGGCCAAATAAACAGATAGGCGAGGACTGTTAAAGCAACACCACCTCAGACAAACAAGTGACCTTTTGGAAGAATGAAGAAAACTGACCTTTAGAGATAAGGAAGTGAATCTTAACGGAAACCGTAAAAATACCATTAAGGAAATGGACGAACAATAAACAGAAGTTGAAATGAACATCCCACGTGAAGAAGAAATGAAGATAGCACTAATGGATCCATTTAGGCTTAGGTCGAATACGAAGTCAAACAGAAATGAATATTTCACACATTCTGCTTCGGAGGATTTCTGTTCGCGATGAAATCTTGGGCCCCTTCTGTGGATGCCCTTAAAGACTAATCTTTCTAAGAATAGCCTTAATACATCAGCATAAATACGATGTAGTCTGCCTCCTACACTTCACAAGATCGTGTAACCATTGTAACAGCAACCGCGCGTGGGTCACATATCTCGGATACTTTGACCGCACCGTACCGAGGGTGTAAACGGGCCGATAACTCGGCGACGGCTAACCGGACTGCATCTCAATAAAAGCAGGAGTCGACAGGGCTATCTCATCTGTCAGCAGACTCCTCAGTGTTGCCTTTAATTGTAACCAGGGCGTGCTATTAAAGTCTGGGAACCTGCTTATCAAGCGACCTATAGTGGTGGTACCATTAAAGAGTTATATTCTCTGAGAAGGGACAGACGCGGTCCTACACAACTAAGGGTCGACAGCAGACGTCGTCGCCATCTCTCCCGCCATAGCAACTGCTACCGCAGGTCCGCACGGTGCCTGGTCTGTGATAGAGTGCATAAACACAATCATGTAATGCACATTGTCATATCTGCTAGAAAAGATTTATCGTCACTCAAGAGGGGGGTGTGGAATGCCCTCGTTGAAATGGGTGATGGGAAACTTGGGGTTTTTCGAAAGGGCATGAGTCGTTTAGTTCTGTTTTTACTCAGTTTTTACAGAACACCAAACAGATGAATTCCTTACATGTCGCTTTAATAGTTAAAGAACATCGTTCGAGTCCAGAGTCTTTGAGTTTGTATTACATCCTTAAATGCACGGTGACTCTTAGTAAAACCTTTGATTTATCAAAGGAGTTCAAATTTTAATTTAAAAAAAATCCAGTGACTCTAAAAAGGCAGATGCATATTGTACATAATCAGTGCATACTGTCACGAGGCGTTCGGCTGATTTTCTTGATCGAAAAACACAAGTTTAAGGAAGGGGGGGGGGAAAGGGGTGCAACCTTCGCCGAAGGTTGACTATTTTTTTTTCACACTGCAAAAAAAAAAAAAAAAAAAAACATTTTTCTTCAAGACGGAATTCGAATACAACTTTTTCACGGTGTGGAAGAACAGCGATCGTAACCGCTGTGCCACCCGCGAAAGTATATATTGTATATATATTGATATATTGATATACAGTATAAGATTGTATATATTGATATACTGTATAGTATAAAAAATTAAGACGATGATCCAGTGATTTATTGCATATTATTATAAATCACTGGATCAACAATATTATTTTTTTCATTACATATAATACACAAAAACTAAAAAAAAAAATAATAAATAAATAGAAAAATGTACTGAAAATAAATTAATAGTATAATTATTTTTACACATTATTTTTTTAAATTTCTGTGCAGAAAGAGGACATCATCAACAGTTTCCGGGTTCAACTAAGTAACTTTTTTTGGTGAGAAATCCCCTGTAGAAAAATCTCTTTCACTGGCTGACTGCTAGCAGGTGTAGCAAATTGAAACGAGCAAAGCTAAAGTCTTTCACAAGTTCACTGCATTACTGAAACAGCATTCAAACCCGACTCGCACTGTTTGTACTACAACCCAACTGTCAAACCGTAAAAAAACGGCATATTAAGAAGATTTCTGTAATTTTTTTTACACGTCAGTAATAAGGCATAGTTAGCTTTAAATTAGAATAAATCAATCAATAATATTGTATGGTGTATATATAATACATAAATAACAATAATAAAAAAATAATATTCACGTTATAATTTGCAAGTTTCGGAAAGGACATCAGCAGCTTCTGGGTTCAGCCACATTCTCCTGTCTTGGATGAGAAATCCAGATGCAGAAAACTCCTTCGCTTGCTGCACTAGCACCCTAAGAAAGGATGGCAAAAATTAAATCCGGACAGTAAAAATTGAAAATGCAGATGACTTTATATGTATCACGATAAGCTACTTAAATTATACAGTAATTTTCAATTTTTTAATTCTAAGTTAGTTATAACCGCAATTTTTGGGAAATTTTCTTCTTTCATTGTTTTTTTGGTAAAAGATTTCATTTTTATTGTCGATTCGATTTCTAACTCTGAAGCACTGAGGGCAAAGTTCATAATCAGAAGCAATATAATGTAACAACAAAAACGACATCATATTCAAAGCCCTCGTGGTAGGATCACTATCCTCCCTACATCTGGTGGAAAAGACTCGAGTTCGAATCCCGTTAATGAAGCGAAGAATTTTTATGGTTCTTTATCACAATGTGACTCAGTTAGTCGATGAGTGTGTGTGTGGGGGGGGAGTTCTTCTGGAAACTGGGCTTCTTCGTCCAGCAAATCGACCCCAGAACACACGCAATTTACAGACATGCTATATACAGCGCAATGGCCTAAGTTACCGATGCGCGTAAAACCCTACATTAACCAACCATCATAAACGCAGACAATTCAGAAATACAAAAACAACATTAGATTATTAAAAACACGACGTTTTTAAAATTCCTAAAAACTGATCGTACCTTTTCGAATGCACACTATTTATGAAGACATCAGTAGTGTAGCATTTGTGTAATTAAAACTACAAATAAAAAAAATATAATAATAAAAAATAACGCAATACATACCTCATAATGTTATAAATAATGTTTCTTAGAAAAACTAATAAAAAAATTAAGTGAATATATTTTTGGTATTACTGTATTAAATTATTTCCATTCAAAAACTGGAACCGCGCCCGACCCCCGAAATTGCAAAATTTCTGAAGATAGGATCAGCATTGCGGGTAAACTGCAGGTACGTGATTAGATGAGGTAGAACATGCTGATGAGAACATTCTTCCTAATGAGGTAGAACATGCATTGAAGAAAAGGAAGAATCAGAAAGCCCCGGGGGAAGATGAAGTTACTGTAGAGTTGTTAAAATTGGGAGGAAGAGACATAACACAAAAACTGGCAAGGCTCTTCACAAAGTGCATTAGAAAAGGTGTGACGCCTAAAGAGTGGAATAATGCAATCATAGTTTTGCTGCATAAGAAAGGGGATAAATCAGAAATTGGAAATTATAGACCAATTAGCTTGTTATCCCACATCTACAAGTTGTTCACAAGGGTTACTAACAGATTACTAACATTACTAACAGATTAGAAAGAATACTTGATGAGAATCAACTGAAAGAGCAAGCTGGCTTTAGGACAGGATTCTCAACTATGGATCACCTTCACGTAATATCACAGCTAATGGAGAAAGCAAATGAATATAAAACACCATTATGCCCGGCATTTGTGGATTATGAAAAGGCATTTGACTCCATACAGCATAAGGCAATGTTTTGGGCACTGGAAAGACAAGGCATAGATACTCCATATATTATGATTTTGAAGAAAATATATGAGAGTGCTACATCCTTTATTAGACTAGACAAAGACAGTAGGAAATTTAAAATCGAGAAAGGAGTTCGACAAGGAGACACAATATCTCCGAAGCTGTTTACTGCTGCCCTTGAGGAAGCTTTCAGAAGATTAGACTGTTTGCAGAAAGGAGTCAATGTGAACGGAGAGTACCTAAACCATTTACGATTTGCAGATGACATTGTGGTCATAAGCCACGATCCCAAAGAATTAGAGGAAAATCTTAATCAGTTATGCACAGCTAGTAAGGATTTTGGACTAAAGATGAATATGGCTAAAACAAAAGTAATGATGAACAAGTATGCCGCAGAAAGGGATATAATGATTGGAGGAGCAGTAATTAAAAAGGTGGAGTCATATACTTATCTGGGAAAGTTATTAGCTGTAATAATGATAAATGGCTGGAAGTGAAGAGAAGATTAAATTTTGGATGGATAGCATTCAGGAAATATAGTCACATACTGAAGAGAAATATCCCAGTTTGTCTGAAACGTAAAATAATGAACCAATGTATACTCCCCACCATGACTTATGGAAGTGAAACTTGGGCACTCACCAAAAGAATGGAAGAGAAGCTGAGAACTACACAGCGAAGAATGGAACGAATTGTATTGGGAATCAGACTGTTAGATAAGAAGAGAAACACATGGATTAGGCAGCAAACTCAAGTAAAGGACATTCTTATCAAAACTAATGAACTAAAATGGTCTTGGGCAGGATACATAGCTCGAAGACATGATGATGATGGACTAAGAAAATAACAGAATGGTACCCAAGAGGAGCTAAAAGAAAACCTGGAAGACAAAGGCGGAGATGGATAGATGAAATTCATGAGTTTGTGGGTAGTAAATGGATGGCCAGTGCTCAAAACAGAAGGAACTGGAAAGTTGCTGGAGAGGCCTTCATCCTGAAGTGGATTGAAAATGGCTGATGATGATGACGCGATCAGATGCGCACTCTATGCCATGGATAGAGTTTCTTCCAACCATAACACGCATTTAGCGTTATCAGCGCTACATTTGTTGATTAACGTCAACTGAACAAAGTTAAAATATGCTACCGAATTACAGTAATATTTTGTGTCTTATTGCAAATATTTATAAAACAGGAAAGTTGTAAACTAATTTGAATTATCCTGTACTGACTCCTTACTGCATAATCTATTCATATAAGAGAATGGGCCCACACATCACATTTAAACACATTGTGGAGCGCACTAAGATATATATATACTTTACTGAATTTTGGATGAGGCAACTAAGGCGATGAGACGCCACTCATCATGGATTTTATGGTCGGTTTTCTATTTTTCTGGATGAAAAACTCCTAATCAAAATTCCTCCTTTTGAGACAGGATACCTTCGAAGATATCCTGTCTCAATCCTGTCAAAGTGAGGAACTTTTATGGGTTTCATTTCACGCCGTGGCCAAGTTAATAAACCCTTTTGAGAGATAAAACCATGCACTAGTCTATCTCGTAAACGGTTTTATCTTTCAGAAGGGTTTTCCCAAAGTTGGTATGATTAAAGGTCAAACTGGTGGTCATTAGCCTCATACATAAATCTTTCTTCCACGCTTTGGTAAACTTTAGTACATGTGATGCGATTAATTTTGAAAATTACAAAATAATTGATTTTAGGATATCCACTTAACTAAGTTTACAACAATACACTTCATCTTTTAAATAATCTATCTGATAAAAAAAAATAGGCTGTGTGCGGGGGTTCAAATTTTTTCTATTCACGATGGTATTTATAACTAAACTTTTCTTTCAGATATTGTGTACCGCAAGATTATCAATAATGAGCAAGGATATCGTGCATGTAACGAATATCTTTTCGCCAAAGTCTGCAGTATACTACAGGAAAAAAAAAATATATATATATATATATATATATATCATCTGGCACAATTTTTAAAAATGATATTCTTTCCATTCCAAAATTTTCTTTTTCATTTGGAACATGAGGATTTTCATCTGACCAATACAAACACCGATGACGATTAATACACGTTTAATTTTAACACCAGTAGTTCAAATTAACACGCAAGTTCCATACACCTGTCAAAGTGATCTTCATTGAGAGTATATACTAAATTTGGTTTATAAGGCATGAATTCAGGGCGCTCTTTCTTATGGAGGTTCTTGATGCCTATAATATACCGGGAAGTCTCCAATTCGACTTTTGTGAATTCTTAGAATGGCTTCCTCTAGATTACTACTACTATTTTTATTTATTTCAATTCGAGATATATAAAAGTGATTCCCAGAACAGAAAAATGATAAAATGAAGTCTAGAAAACAACGACAAAATATTTTTGCGCTCAAATCTGCATTATACGAGTACTGGTAAAAGCAAGGAAGATAAATTTGATTGTGTCAGCAACGATTCGTGCTCGAGATAAAATAATTCGGCTACGGCGGGGGAAGGTCATTCGTTCTTAAAGATAAGATTTCTTAACTTTGGTCGGAGACAGGAATCGAATCGAAAATGATGTGTGGGGGTTGTTCTCTCACATTGAAAACACTGTGAGAGAACAACTCCCACAGCCTACCCCCATATGAAAAGTTTCATTATATACGGGAGAGTTGTTATGGACTCATTGAGCTCAGCCTTCCCTAAGATTTATGCAGTAATTCTAATATTGTGTAAATCTTAAGGAGAGCCTACAAACCGCGGGCGAGAGCAACAAAACTTCTGGGTTTGTTGCTCTCAGGAGACATTGAATGCAGGAGGAAACTATCGAGCTATTTTCAAGTGGAGGTATAGGTTACTTTCTTGAGCTTTTTTCGACGATAATTCTAATAAAGCAGAGACAAAAGTTAATCTGTCGGATTGTTACACAACACAAGGCGCTCCTAGTATTTTTCGTTCATAATGCACCTCCCAAGGGTTTTTTTGCAGTACTGTGATCCAAGCCCGAGGCGGGATTCAAACCCCGTTTGAATCCCGCCTCCTTTGGGTTGCCAGGCAGGCACTTTACCCACCCAGCTAGCCCGGTCGGCAGTATTTTTCGTATAAACTCTTCAGTTCTTCAGAACTTGAGGCATATTGTGTTTGAATAGAATTGCGGGAAGCGTTTTACAATAATGGCAGTCATATTGATTTCAAAACTGAATTAATTCGTTTGGATTCGACTGTTTGCCACGTGATCAGTTGAAGCCAAACCATTAAATTCGGTGTTTTGACAGGTGGTTAAAAAACTGAATTCAATTATTTTAACCGGTGGCTTGTATT
Organism: Mastigoproctus giganteus; assembly: GCF_048544385.1. NCBI lineage: Eukaryota > Metazoa > Arthropoda > Arachnida > Uropygi > Thelyphonidae > Mastigoproctus > Mastigoproctus giganteus. Next base: position 63,608,507 of record NC_143584.1, on the reverse strand, counting down.
CCTCTCAAATCAGAACCTTGAGGTCAGACCGCATTTTGAAGCAAGGCCAAAACAACTCACACAGTATACATCGTGTTCTTCAGAACTCAAAGGAGCTAATACTACTTAATCTCTGTAAACACCAAATTTTTTAGAGAATAAAAGGGTTCCCGAACACTTGTTCGGGTAACCCTTTTATCAAGACAGGAGCTATATGAATCTTGTGGCAGATGAAACGTATTCTGCTTAAAGGTTGTTTTAGTCTTTTGTTTCAAATGGTTGTTGTCACAGGAAAAAATGTCATAGCACTCTTTATGTCTGATGAGCTTTATGTTCCTGCGAATTACTGAGTCAATAAACCGAATTACCGTAACGGACCAGCAAAAATTCTTAGTTTCAGAAAAGTCTTTCCGTCATCTAATCTTGTAGAAACTGGTTAAGCATCGCCCTGGCTTCTTTGCATTAATTTTTTTTTATTAGTACTGAGGCTAGGACAAAATAATGTTATCAGACGTTCTTTAGTAGTCTTGGCATTCACAGAAGTGGCACAGGAAAAACCACGAAACGTCTGAGAATAATCTGTAATCAGTGGCGTAGCTACCATGTAGGCAGGCAAGGCAATTGCCTCTGGGCCCGGGCCCTTTAGGGGCCTTTGGCTGTCTCCTGTTTTTGTAATTTTCATTAATTAAATAGGGGCCCGAACATGTTCTTTGCCTCCGGGCCCGAAAAAGGGTAGCTACGTTACTGTCTGTAATCCTTAAGAAATCAAAGATAGAGTACACTCTACAGTGTAATCTACAGTGTAATGATTATTTTCTCGCTATTTACAAAATAATAATTTCTGACAATGTCACGGACTGAAATGTACTACTTACACAGGAAAATGCAGAAAGTATACGAAAGGAAACAAATCCTCTTTGGCAATGCGCGAAATTGTACACACAGAGCGACAACGGCCATTTTGAAATATAAAACATGGCTACATCCTGGTAGTATTTATCTAAAATTTCATTTGAGAAATTTCATATGAAATCTTAAATGAAGTTTTCATATAACCTGAATTATGTGAATCAGAGAATTAGAGGTAAGTTACTTTCAAATAAAAGCTCAGCTATTTAAATTAATAATTTATCGCTACAGTAATCAGAAGCTTTTAGGCATTAACTTAACAATACTTCATCTGTTGTTACCACGAACTGTGAGCTATTAAAATAATGCATATGAATTTCTGTGATTTCCTTTTCTTTTTACCATTTTTCAGCAACAACCACGTATATAACTTGAAATAATCCCAGCTGTGTTAGTAGCACTTAAGAATGAAATAAGGTGGGTGGACCAAAGGCAGGTGGCTCACTTAAAATCAGTCGTTTCAGAAATTTGATTGGTACGCCCTGGAAAATTTACAATAACGTTTGTTTGCTGTCCAAAATGTTAACTTTAGAAAAACAATTGGAAGCGAAATTTGAAGGCTAAACTGTGGTTCATCTTTCTCGAAGTAGTCAAGTTGGTCTATTAGGATCATGGGCTTTCGAATAAGGCACCCTTTAGATAAGATTCCACGTCTTTCACTTCTGAATCTGATTCTTAAGAGTTCTCCGTGGAATTTGGAATTGTTTCACTGCAGTCCTTATCGACATACTGATTTACGGCTACTACGAACTCGTACAGCATTTATGATCCTCTGTGAGGACCATTAATCACCTCTTAGGTGCTTCATGAAATAAAAAAAAACACGTCATTCATGTTTGAACCACATGAGCAAATATCCCAAAGTATAAAGGCTGTTTTCAAAAGATGGCATGCACCAAATAAGACCATTCACATCTTATTTTAAACCTCGTTTGGGACAAATCAAATGTACCATTTGATTTGTCGCAGTTTATGCTTGTCCGAGAGGTGAAGAAATCGGAGTAAAGCGATTGCAGCCCGGTCGTCAAATGCACGATTCCACCAGTTGCAAATTTCGACCTGGAGTGTTTGAAAAGTTAATGGGAAGATCATCTGTTTTTCATGGCAGCTGCACCGAAATTTCTTCCCCATAAACTCATATTCTTTGAATCAATTTTTCCAATGTCATTTGTTTAAAGAAAAAAAAATATCGTGTTCCATTATGACGCCGCATGACACTCAGAACATGTGTAGCGTAGTAATGGAAGAGGATCACAAACGTTTCTGGAACACGATCAGGAATCAAAAGTGGAATAATTTTTCGATCATAGTTTTAATGGAATAAGATTAGAATCTTACTAGCAGGCCTGGATTTCTTTGACCAACAATATTTGCCAATTTATACAATATTAGATAGTAACAAGCCGCGCTTTTTGCCACTTCATTCAATTTTTGTTTACTTTCTATAAGTACTGCCATATTGTCACTAACACAGACAAAGCTCTGTGTCGGCTGTTCACTGCACATGCTGTTATTCTCCTATTGTGCACGAAAACGATGATTTCTATTATGATCATCTCTTTCTTGCTACGCCCATTTGCGCCTTAATTTCCGAGCACGTCTCCCAAGAAAATTTCATTTGACATCTATCTATCATTAGCCTTATTCCACAGGTAATAAGGGTAATGATAGAAAGATAAGATATAAAAAACATGCCAGTAAGTAATGTAAATAAAATGAAATAGTGTTTTTTATTTAATTAATTTATTTATTAGCAAAGGAGCTGACCACTTGGTCATCCTCCTGAAAAAGCCCGTGTATCAAACAACATTTTAAATGATTGCACGTGTATTTAATCACCAGTTATACGACTTTATCTGTAAATTAACGAAGATACCGTTTTTCTGGCTTTTTTCCGCGTAATCAAGGTGTTTCTTTTTGCAACTAAGGTTATGGAAAGAGTTTTTTGTGTCTGTAAATTGCGTAATATATCATATCTGAATTGTATGATTAATTTACGTCCACAGAATGCAGATATATGTATGAAAAACGGAAATTTCCGGGAGAGAAATCGCTCAATCTTCTGGCTTAGACCAACAAACTCGATAATAATTATGAACCAAGTCCATAAAAATCCTCTCATCTAGAATTGGAATCAGGCCTTTTTTTTCCACACGATTGTAACGATAATGTTATCCAATGGTTTTACATCTCACTCTTTCGCACACAGACACACCTAGACAAACAAAATTAACTAGGGTCCGTGACAAATATGGACGACCAAGGTTCTGTTGTAGATTATCTTTTGAAATCAGGAGCGTGTAATTAGTTGGTTTAAAATGTAGCACATGTTTATGTTATTATACATTCTTAATACTATGTAATGTTCCATTATTAAATGTTATTGCGATTTTTTAATTAAAAATTAGCCTCAAATTAGCGTTTAGAGCATGACTACTCGAAATTTTCTTCCATTTGGAGGAATTTTTGATGGATAATCTAAGTGTGAACAGTTTGATGTGAATAGCGTGTATATTCTCCATAGCTAAAATAGCTTATTAGTGTTCAGCTATGCAGACAAATTTCTTTAATTAATTTATTTATTTTTATATCAACTAGTAAACCTTATTGGGTCATACTTGTGTTTCGGAGGTTGGAACGGAACAACAGGTTGAGTTTTTAAGAATGATTATATGAATAGCAACGTTAGAAATTCTGCTTTGTAAGAAAAATAAAATAATTAAATTACGTACATCCCTTTACCAAGCCAGAAGCCGTGGTGGGGATAAAAGGATAAGCTATTCTTCCCTGGACGAAGAAAAAAATAATAATAATAAATTTCTAAGATGTGAGGAAGAAAGATTACGTTAAAAGCACTTGCAGAGTCGAACCACCTCAACACACAGCGTTCGTGTGTGTACTAAGAAAAAACCTCCGGCTTCGTGTGCCTTTCTCCAGTCTTTAGCTATCTTTGATATAAAAAGGCTCAATAAACACAATTTTCGTATATGTCTGAAATGAAGACAAACAACAGCCCGCAGTGTCGAGCGGGAAACAATAGACCGTGAATAAAAGCGGGCGGGAAAGTTCTTCACCGAATGCCTTCGTGACTACAATAAGAAAATACAGTAAAACTCTACGATGTTGTCCGAACACTCAGATAAAAGGAGGCGTCTGTTTGCAGATGTCGCTTTGGTCGGCTTTTTCACACGATTCGGCAAATCACCCACAAGACGTTGACACATCCATATGCCATTTACACAACATGCGTAAACAGCCACAAGCTTGCCCGAACACCTAGGAAGCCTGTCTCAAGTGTGGGGTGGTTGTCGATTTAGGGTTCTTGCTTCGCCGTTAAAATTTAATATTGTCTGACTAACCATGACGTCAAAGAACACCGCAGGAACTGATTAAGGGGAAAGTTCCATTTCCACGCATTTAAATCACTAAAAAATACGGAGGGAAAAGGAAGAAGGAGTTGGTTCATCTCTATCGTTTCTTATTTTACAAGATCTGTTCTAGACACCATTAATTTAAGAACCAGGAAACACTTTAAGACCCCAATCGGTAACACCGATGGAATTACAACAAAAAACTATATAATTATTAAGCGTGGTTTTATGCAATTTCTAGTTCGCTGTCTCAGAAGAAAGTAACTGTTACGTTATGTTTTCCAATCATCGTACTCGTTCAGACATCCCTCATACAGTTAACTGTGAAATTGCACATTTTCCCAATTAAATGAATCGAGGTATTATATTAACTCAAACCACTTTTTCTAATGCAATATAACAGTTACATTGATTGTCTCACCTCTTTGACATTTCTTTTATTTCAACTTGCGTTACACCCTATCTCTTTATACATTACATTTTATCGTATTGGTTATTATTATTGTTACATGTTCTCTGTCTTTTCCTTCGTGTTTTACCTATTCGGGAGCATCACGGTTTATTCATTTATTCAGCATCATTCAGTAAAGACCGCATTATCATCCTCCAGTAAAAAAGAATTTAGATTCATTTTATTGATATTTTTTTTAAATTTATAAATGCACTGCATTGTTCGAACTGGAAAAGTCGAAACGGTACCATCTTAGCGAAAAAAAAAAAAAAGGAAGAATAAATATAAATAAATTTTATCATAAAAATAAATAGGCAGATATCGTCAATCCACTGCAGGATGGAGGCCTCCTCAACGAGTCACGTTGAAGGAAAGGACCATAATCTGCCACACTGGTCCAGCGGATTGGCAGATCGACCATGTTTAGCAGTCGAGGCTTGAACTGAAAGGGGCACGTGCTATTTCACCCCGCTCCTGACCACTCGGCTGCGAAGCCTGTTCTTAGGGCATAAATAACTGGCCCCCTGCACAAGGTGGAATGAATGAAACAAAAATTAATGCAACGGTACCATGCAATGGCATGAGGTTAAATGAATTACAACTAATAGCATAAAAAAGACAGAAAGAAAGAATATATAAATACTTGTTTTCCCAATTTCGTAAAATATTTGTAAAAAGTACTCCTAGGCCCACCTCAACCCATGGTTTTCTACACTGAGTGTCTCATTGTACCGAAACCGTAAGTTTTTTCAGAATTTAATATTGAATTAAATTATATTGAACTTTAAAAAAATAATAAAAATTGAATTAAATTTAATAATAAAATTACCGTAAGTTTTTCAAAGTTTTTTCATATCCACCGCATCAACGATATATACACCAATTTTCATTGGTTCTGACATTCGGATGTTACAAATTAATTGTGAATGTATTCTAACTTATGATCGAGAATCTTAACATTTTGAAAACTTTTTATCAGAAGCGTAACAAACGAAGTATTTTAGCTTTCATTCATTTATTTATTATTATTCTTTTTAAGTAAACTTATCGACCGGAACGATTTTCGGGTGCCTTTCGCCCAGTTCGATCACTGATGCATTGTTATAATAAAAAGTAATTAAATATATTGAATATGATGATACTAAAATGCTAAGGCGCGTTATAGCCAGTGCAACTTTTGCTCCTCTAAACATCCATAACCCACACACACACACACACACCCCAAAATATTAAATGAATCTATCAAGTAAGATAACACTAGAGCGGTAACATTTTAGTACTTTCATATATACCGCATCCTATCACCACTGCTATCCTACTTGGCTAACTTATAAGATTATGTAAATGTGATTGTTTTGAGATTTCTTAGCTTGTCTACTACTTTGGAAATGGTGTATCAGTTCTTACAGTATTATCTGCGATATCTTTATCGTGTATTATTCTGATGGATGGCTGGTGTTTCAGATTTTGCGTTGAGGCTAGTAAAACCATAAAGCGTCTGTACTGTAAAACGTATCTGCTGATTGTGTGTTCTATGGTCAGTTTGTCAGCTTCGTTGCATGAAAAACCCGTTCTGGGAGCCAAAAACATGATAACCTAAATCGAGCCAGACTAATTCTGCCATGGCGTAAAAAAACCCCCATATCAGTTCCTTTTGTTTTCAGATGGTGTACAGAAAGCGAATATAACCACTGTACCAGTTGAGACGAAGGTTTGAGATCTCAGGCCTTCTTCTCAGCTGGTACAGTTGCATGAAATCAGCGTCGGCCAATGAATTCAGCTGATTTTGAATAATTTTTTAAAACTCATATTTCCAGAAAACTAGGATTTATTTTGATTCTGGAAAATGCGTAGGATTCTTGACTTTCCCCAAACCTAAATTTCAATTTTAGTGAATTTATTACCCGACATGAATGCAAACTATTTTTCCGTGAAACATTTAACATTTCATTCATTAAATATATTTAGATTTTCTGCGATGCCCACCACAAAGACACTGATAGTTAGTTCTCACGCAGGCGAGAACTGACTTCTTCAGTAAATAAGCCGTTTCATTTTCTCGCAAACTAAACTTTTCCTGCTTAACCATGTCACTTGGACTCAAGTCTGTATTCTGAATCTACTTCTTTCAAATATCCTTAAAGTGAATGGTGTTCAGAAGACGAACGAAGGTCACCGTTTCTATTACAACGCTACTGCTGAATGAATCCGTAATTAAACTGTTCTTGCATGCCAATTTTCTAGATGATTAACGCAATGGAGAGCAAAGACTCGCGAATAGTCAGCGTTTAATTCCATTAACTTACCGCTAGGGAAACTTGGAAACTAATCTTTCTCTCGTTTCTGCTCCATTAGTGGTGAGCTTAGATATTTTTTTATCCGGACGACTGTGTGTAACCTCGGTGAAGATGAGGGGAGGAACGTGGGCCACAAAAAAAAAAAAAAAAAACTAAGTGGGCCGCGGGTTGCTAACGGCTACCCAGGTAATCCGCGTTAACTGGTTGCATTACAAGAAGACCTTAAAATCAACGAAACGAATCGAAAGCCTTCGGCATGATGGAGATAACATGAAATATTACTCTGGGTCTGACGAGATTGCTTCGGGAGATGAATCACATTGCCGACTGCTAATTGACCATCTCTATCATAGAGATTGAGAAATTAAAGTAAAGAATATTAAGGGTAAAAATATACATACAATGTATGGCGGCTTCGCTAACGTCATTTTGAAAAATGACCTCTGCAAGCATGTCACCTAAGAAAGAATAAAGATGCTTTTAACACCTTGCTTGCTCAATCCTTTTTAAATACCTCAATCAACCTACCAAGCAAGATGCCTGGTTTTTAAACATTGCACAATTCAAATTTCTCGCTCTTTCTCTGTGAAAATACTCATTTGTACTGGTAAGACTGTTTCTTTTTTCTGAACCCTTTCCAGTAGGTGTATTTATACTTTTTTTTAAAATTTAATGTTAGTATGCAATACTCGAGATGTGGCCAGTACTCAAGATGCATCTCTCCACTAGCAAAATTCATATGGTGGGCCATATGCCAATTTATAAGAAAGCCTTTCGGCATGTACAGCTTCAATCTTGAAAATCGATTATATATGTCCCAATTACATTTAATATTACATTATTAAATAATACTATTTTTGTATATTAAATTTAATATTATATTTATATGATATAATATTGATGACATTTATTATGATATTTAAATGAATTGTTCAAACTCTTTTCGGTAATTTACTTCTCGATAAATTACATATTTTCTCGGCAACCTGATCCACCCACCCCAAATGTTACTGCAAGCCTTTTAGCCAAATATAAACGGGATGTCGTCATTATGAAATGACAGCATATAGGGAGTGCCCTTATCGCTTAGTAACTTTTGGTGTGGATGACGTAAATTACGTCATTCCACACCGAACTTACTTATTTTTTACTTTGCTTATTTTTAGCGATGTTGAAATTTATCGCTATAAATGTATATAGCGATGTTGAAATAACGAAGACCGTGTACAGTACCCAGAATTAACAACCTCTCACCTGAAATTATTTTTTTTACCCAGAATATATCCCTTTCATATGAATGCGTGTGTCCACGGGCAGATGTGAACATTGTGCTTTGTTCGTTTTTAAAAAAACTGAAATAATTCACGGAGGAAACCCAACTATACCCGCCTTAGATCGGCTAACTACAACCTCAACCCTTAGAAATTCTCTGGTCGTCCTTCGACGATCGGAGGAATTTCTAAGTCATTAATCATTATCTAAAATACAATTTTCGGTGAATTGAAAATAGTATTTCAGAGTATTTTGTGGCATCATGCAGACTCCAAAAGTCAAGTCCCCATAAGGTGATCAAACCTACACGCTAATCACTTGGTCAGCGTTCAAGGGTATGCATGCAACATAGTGCACTTTATTATGTATGCATTTAGGAAGATATCACTTAATAATTAAATCTGCAATGTTGCTTGTTTTCGTTATATTCCTGAATTAATGGTACAAGCATGAACGAAGGAATCCACCAATAACATTTATTCACAATGTTGAGAGAAATTCATTCCCAACATATAATCAAAATTACTTTATCGAAACAAATGATTGATCCTTAATATATAAGAATGAAAGAGAAAAAAAGAGGCAGTATAAAAAAGTAAACTTGTCGACTGACATTTACAGAGTACTACCCTTATATTACTTCAAGGATGCGCAAGAGACATTTGCATCGCTTATGCTTTCTTTAATGGTCTGTTAATGTGTGCGGCTTCGCCACTACATTACAAGATTTCTTGTAGGGATACTAATTAAAGACATAATGGATAAATTCCTCTCGGTCATTATTGCTAGTGGATTTTTCCTTTCACTCTTCTATGAATACTGTACCTGCACAGACCATTAATGTAATGATCATCAACCTCTGACCACCAAGAAAAACATTGTTCCATAATGTTAAAGGAATAATCATTAGCGGCAATGTTGGTGGGCCAAACTGACTTGTCTTCTTTTTTCAGTGTCAAATATTCAGACATGGCCTGCTTTAGTGTATACATCTGTAAGCATTTCCATTCAAATCAGGAGGGATCAGAAGTATGGAAGGGGGGATTAATTATCAATTTACACAATGCTATTTGAGTTCATTTATTCTGACGTGTTGAGAACTAAATACCATCTGGTGAACAGATTATAAATGTACTTTACAAAGTTGTAAATATATTCATGATATGCTTGAAACAATCTTGGATCAGATTAATTATAGTAGCAGTCCTCCATTTCCAATTCAATCATTTTTGAAGAGCTAAAAAAAATACATTCTTTAATCTTTGATCATCTTACGCCGCACGCACCAATCCTTTCTTACCATAAAGTACAGTAGGGCGCACATAATGCAGGACAAAGTGTGCACTGCTTTTTTGTTTCTTCGACTCTTGACCTCATTCTTTATCAATTGTCACGAAGTTCGGTCCACTTTTGACTTCAGAGTTCCTGGAAGACGATGATACCATGTGTTGTTCAATGTAGACTGAGTCATCTGTATTTGTCACTGGTGCCTGATAAAAGGAGATACTGTTGGGTCTATTATGGCGCGAGCTTAACCACTGCCTCCAGCGGATGGATAATTAAATGTTGTGCAGGTGTTGCCCCATATCCAGCACCTGTTAATGACTTAAGGCGGACCGGCTGAGCACTTATCTTTCATAGACACCCTACTCAACTCTCATCAACCTACAACAGAGGCGGAGTCACATTTTTCACCCCAAATTACTAGTTTCCCCTAATATCGGCCATTAATGGGGGAGACACGAGAAATGACGGATAGCTGACCAGGTTTTTCATTTTTCCAAAAATAATGAAATCCTGGGAAGTCAATTCGACATTATTCTTTGATTTGTTTACTAAAAATGAAAAAAGAAAAGTTCCCCTTCTTTAAAAAGAACAAAATCTTTCAAGTTTTCCCTGGAGAAATATTCCCATATTCCTTCTTCCATTTTTCTATCTCCTTTTTTTTCTTTTAGAAACTTAACCATTAAAAGATACCTGGAGGCAATGGGATGAAGACATATCACTTGAGCAATCGAACAAAAAATAGGAAACAAATAAAATGCCCAACCTGACTTCTGTTTAAAATATCTGTATCAGTTTAAATGCAGCTATCTTTGTTCCATTGGGATAACGTATCTGCATATTTATGATAGCCATTACCTTCCAAGATCAGATTTGTATCGACTACATATTGCTGTTTTGAAACTAACTGTTTGTGGACAATTAACGACTTGGTGTTTATTTCGGTGGATTTTCTCGTCAGGATGGCAAAAAAAAAAAAAAAAAAAAAACCCAAGAAAATGATTAAAAAAAAAATAAATAAAAAATAAAAAAACTCAAGAGCAGAGTTTTTAATTCCATCCTCACTCTTTCAGACCGACCCCAGGCAACAATCAATGAATTCTGCCGCTAAATGAGATGATTTTCGGTACTGTACAAAGTTATAATAATGCAGAACACAAACAGGGTTCGTTTTTTTTTTTTTTTTCCTTATGTCCTATTTTGAATAACGAAAATTGTTCTACGTACATATTCTAGCATTGAAGCATATAATTAAGTATAGAAGTGTAATTGTAGTATTCTGCCAATTTTTGCCAATTTCGTTTTTCACTTAATGGCCACGTGTCCATCTATTGAGTTGAATGTATTGTTATAGTTTGTTAATTTAATTTTTCCATGAATTCTTTCCTAAACGTTATCTTTTTCATTTCTTTTTTTTTTTCCTAATTTATTTGTTAAATTTTGATAAATCAGAATTAACTAAAACAAAAATATATCAGTGTTACTTCAGCAATTATATGCATGGTAAGGAATGCATATTACTGATAATCATGGAAGTAGTAACTTCTCACCATATGGAAGGTCCCATCCTGGAAGATTTCATGGCACTGCATGAGATCATAGATGAGGAGCTCTGTTTCGTGCTTCGCCTCTTTCTTCCCAAGTAAATAAATGTTTATCGTTGCTTATCATATACTGCGTATATGATGAACACAATAATACCTTTGGCGGCAAGAAATATGTCAAAGTTTGCAATAATAAAGCAAAAATAAGGGTGGAGGTGAAGGGGAGAACACGAGACGTAGCCTACCTACTTCTCTCACACGCGAGGGATGGAGAGGAAACACGATGTAGCACACATACGGGATGAATATAGAGGAGAAATTCATGAAAATGAAAGCACGGTAGGCAATTAAAAATTACGCAGAAATATTCGTATACAGATATCATAACTCACGGAACATTTCTCTTAAAACGAGAGAGAGAGAATTCACTGAATAATGCAGACAGTCCAAAACATCAAAAAATCACGGAAGCTGCAGTGCTCATGTAGGTTATATCCGTATGCTGATGAAGAGGTGCGAAATACTCAGGTCGGTATTCAGCCACTTCAGAGGATCCATGCAGAAGTTGTAAAATATTACGGTATTTTTATCCTCGATAAATTTGCGCATATCGGCGTCAGGAGACTACGTGCAGTAAACAGCATTTGGGCTGTTAGACGTACTTCAATTTCCACCATAATACTCGCAATGCAGGATCTAGTTTAAGAATTTACAAAATCCCAAATAAGGCGGAAACAGCGCAGAAAGGATTTCCTTTATCGATTTTAAAAATCTGCAGTCCTGTTTCGTTGAAATACTTCTAGAGACTTACAATGAAATTCTACAGTCAACTACTATTCCTAGATACTGAAACACCACATTTTAAGATTAGTTTTTTTCCAACCTGTGGTCCCCGTACCATATGAAGGTGGTCCACTAGACTTGGCAATAAAGCAGAGCTTCTTTTCTTTTTTTTTTCGCGGTCAGGAGCAATCCAATTAACAGTGATTGAAGACAGAGGTATGCCTACTACACCAACCTAACGTAATACATGTTAAATAAGAGTACACATCATTGTATTTAAAAAGTAGTTATTAATATATTTGAAAATATAGTTAAATATTTTTTACGGTCTATGGCTTTAAAACAGAAAAGTAGTTCATATTGAAAAAAAAAAAAAAAATCCTTTAGGAAACACTGTGGCTGGTAGGGCCATATCGTGTCTTTCTAATGGTGAATATGAAATATTAACTTCATTGTAATACCTGTTATATTTTATGGTATATTCCTATATGATTTAGGAAAATAAATAGTTCTTTTTTATTAGGATCATCTTCCAGAATCTGCAATGAATTTATTGATGCAATTGATTTCAAGGTGTTTAAGCGGATATTTTGAAAGTGGGGACAATCCACTAACAAATGGCTAATGGTCAGTTGTACTTGACATGATGTCATTTCATTGGGGAGCGCTGTCATTAGTTAATAGATACAGGCGAGTGAGGCGAGTATGCCCATTCCTTAGCCTTCCTAAAATTGTTTCTTCTCGTCTGCTTTTCCGGAACCACAGCTTTGGCTGTGGTTTTATTTCGTATAGTTTGTTTCCTGGATAACCTCTCCAGCTTAGTGACCAGCAATTTACGGATGATATGTTTATAATCAGTATATGGAGTTTGAAAAGTCTGCGAAAGAAGTATAATAAATAAATAAATAAATTTTCTGTTTATACTCCGGGACGACCAAACGGTCAGAGGAGTTCACAAGATAGACAGAATACAAGAAACAGCACCGTATTCAGTAGTCACGGGCTTGAACCCCGGTCACTCAAGGCACGTGTACTTATGCACCCGCGCGCCTGACCACTAGGCTACGGCGGCCCTCTGGCTGGTTGTTTGGCTGCAAGATCTGCTCTTTCATTTCCTGTTCTTCAATGGGTGTCACATTTTAAAACTGTTTGAGAAAGCCTTATCTTCTTAGCCACACAGACTCGATCACTTCCATTAGGCCTTGAAAGGTAGATCACTAATTATTAGTTATCAAGGCTGCACCCTCGCGCCTGACCAGGGTTCAAATCCGTGACTGCTGAATACGGTGCTGTTTCTTGTATCCCCTCTAACTTGTGAACTCCTCTGACCGTGTGGTTGACCCCGAGTAGAAACAGAAAATTTATTTATTAATTAGCTTACCATCTCGGTACGACAGCAACGTTCAATGAAGAGCGGAGACCAGTTAGATGTCGTTTCTTTAGAAGGTTCTTATCACAGATTCTGAATTTCAACAGTGTAGTAGTAGTAATGGAGGCATGTGATACAAGGAAGAAAGCGTATAAGCTTATGTAGCATCAGCCAAAAAATCCAATTTCACATATCCATTCCCTCTAAAAGTTTGTCCAGTTCCTCCTTGAATTTATTTCAGCTACCAACTTTGACGACAGATGGAAGTTTGTTCAAGCAATTAACCACCCGCTAGCTAAAGGCAAATTCCTCACAATCTATTCTACACCTGCCTTCCCTCAATTTGAATCTATGCCCCCTTAGGTTGTAATCTGAGCAAGCGGAAGAATCCCATCAGAATTCAGTGTGCTCAACCCACTCAAGGCCTTATACTCCTCAATGTGTGTGCGATGCGCGTGTTAAGCGCTAAAGCAAGTAACGCTTGAGGTGTCAGTACCTTATAACTGTAAATTGTGTGCATTCTGTGGTTGATTTGCCTGTCTTCTTTTCGAAAAACCCTAGTTTTCTGGATATTAAAAAAGTTGAGGGATTCAGCTATTCCACCGAATAACTCAGCTGTTATGAAAAAAAAAAAAAAAAAAAGTCCTTCAAAAATTCCTTGCGTCAATGACGGGATTTGAACTCAGGTCGTTTCCACCCGGTATGGGGAGGATGGAGATTATGTCATATGTACTACCGCAAAAGCAGTGTATGTGTGTGTGAGTGTGTAAAGCACTAAAGCTGTGAAACGTCATCGTATTGTGTCTGTAAATTACACATATTCTGTGGTCAACTTGCCTGTTTGATGGACAGAAACATTTCTCGTCCATAAACATTCCTCGCGGATGACTTTAATAGCCTTCTCACAGTTATTCAGAACAATTTTCCCATGACTTCCCAATTTTCTGATAAAAGCAAATCAGCGTAACACATGGCAAGACCCCTATATATTTTGAACGTTATCTGTTGGAACACTGTCCGAATTTCTCCTTGGTACAGTCTACATGATCCTGCGTAGGGATTTCATTTCCTATACAGATGACCTGACGATGCTTGTCTACTCCCATTTGAAGTTTTCCCGCAGAACTGAAACGCTTACCAGATTCCTCAAAAACACGGGGCTGCATCTAAACCCAGCGAAGACAGTGCAAATCATTTTTGTCAAAAGAAAATGGTGAAGAACATGTCAGAGTTCCCCCTAGAAGTACAGATCAAAAAACTCTAGCAGCACCTCAACTTGGGAATATTTTTGGATTACCAATTAACGTTCTCATCGCAGTACACCACTACCAAAAGAAAACCCATACATGCATTGTGAAGAATCACACTGGTGCTCAAGAAAGTTTTACACCTATCACTCATCAATTATTCAATTATTAGATTGTGTACCAGCAATAGTCTTACCTGTCTCTATGACGGGCTCCTGTGCCCACTACCGGGCTTAAATGTTTTCTGGGATTCTAATAATAGAACGTTCGCTGGAATAATAGACTTGGTCCCTAACAGGGCCGTTAACCATTTCCAACATCTACACTTCCATAGCGAGGATCTCCTCTAAATCTACTCATAAAGACAGACATCCTCACGGTGGAAATCCTCACAAACATCCTCACGGTGGTTGGAAACCTCATTCGGCCAGTTAACACACCCAGAATCCTACAAACTAGCAAATCGCCATTGTCCAAGATGGAGCACGCCCAAAGTCTCTGAAGGAAAAGCAAACCATGCAACTATTGCCGCCTTCGTGGGTAACGCAGTGGGTAGAATCGCCGTTCTCTCCGCACCGGGCGGAAAAGACCTGGGTTCGAGTCCCGTCGATGACGAAGAATTTTTATGGGCCTTTTTCACGATGTGGCTGAGTTAATCGGTCTCAGGTTTTCCGTCTAGCAAACAGAAATTCAATCTCAGAACACACGCAATTTACAGACAGTATATATGGAGCAATATGGCCTTAGTCGTCGACGTTCCTAAAACCCTAATCCAACAACAGCAACTATTCTCCAGCGGACCTACCTCTTTATGTTCGTCTATTTCTAAGTGAATATCGACTGCGGTCCCTGATACAAACGAAAAGCGAATCGTATATTTAATTCCGCTCTGGCGTCCATTAATTCTACTGAAGAGCCTAACTTTCCTGGATATTTCTGCATTAACTGAACATTTGTAATCATATGCTATCAAAATAACATTTTTATAACACAGTGTTAATTAGATTATTGTTAAGTGAATATTTTTAATTGTTATCGACAGCCTGCTTCTTTGACAAATTTTACTTTTCTTTACTTATAGTAGGGAGATAAACAATGAGAGGCTTAAACCACTTATTTCGCTCCGAGTCTCACTGTGTTAATTATGGACCCTGCGTGTGTAGCACAGTGGTATCATCACCATCCTCCCCTTACCCACACCGGTTAGAAAAGGGCCTTTTCCGGGTTCGAATCCCATCGATGACGCGAGGAACTTTAATGGGCTTTTTCACTCTTTGGCTGAGTTAGTCGGTCTCAGGCGTAGATAGCAAAGTCCCCCCCCCCCTAAGAAACTGGGGTTTTATCGTCCAGCAAAACAAGCAAATCGACTAGAGAACACCCGCAATTTACAGGCACAATACACATGGGTATATGTAAGAGATTACTGGATGACCCTAATACAATAGTTGTTTTTTTTTTTTTTTTTCATTAATTATAGAACGGGAAGCGAATGAGTGACCTTGGGCCACCAGTTGTTTTTCTCAATACCATAATATTGTAATGCATACGCATTAGAGACAAGCTCATCTTATATACTTGGATTCAGTTTAATTTGCAATGGTTTGATTCGATCCTAATTTTAATGGCGCATGTGCAACAAGGCGATGGTGCGTCAAGTCCAATACGTGTACTGTACTTGCATGTGGCGTGTATAAAAAAAATAAACAAACAAAAGAAAAAAAATATTAGTTTTATTCGTGTATCTCGATGGCAATAAACTTATTGGAAGCTGCCACGATGTTTATTACTGATAATCATTGGCGATATGCGTCCGAACGGGAAATCGCAACTGTAAAGAGTTGCGAAGGACCCTAATAACCAATGAAATACTGCTTAGTTTTTTTGTTTTTTTTTGTACAAAAAGAATCTGCTGTTATTAAAATAGAAAATGTTTAATTACACAGCTGTTTTACTTTCTTTATCCATTTTTCTCAAATTATATTTCATAAAGAATAATTTTTAACAATTCGAGTTTTTTTTTTTTTTTTAAAGAAATATTTTTATCGGTGGTTTTCCGTTTGCTCTATAAATTTTGGCCGTGCTTTTCTCGAAGTGATCCTTTTTTCCTTTTACATCCTGGAAGAAACATTTGCAGCCTTCGCAAAGAATAATTTTGTAATCTTCCATATTAGGTCAAATGCCATTCACCCTGTTACGTAAAACTGTGAGGATAATGTTCATACTTCCAATAACTCTACGTACTGGAGCTGGGAGAAATGGGAAGGTCCACATTAGAGAAGGAACTGTACACAACAGATCCCCTACTGAGTTGCAGAACGAGTTCCTTTCTTAAAGGTAAACATGCCAATGGCTTCTTTACAAACGAAAGAGTGTAGCAAACTCGCGTGCAGGTGTAGTGTTTCAGCGGGTACCTTTTGGTTGTTGTTGTTACGCCAGTGTCATCCGCTTGGGGGCAAGCGTTAGCAGACGACGTACTCTAACAATGAGCTTTAATTAGCGGCTGCAAGTGAGGAAGCCAATCCGTGAACCTTCTCAGAAAATCGAACACCGGGATGCCATGATGGGACTAGGTCTGCTCAGGGTTCGCCTGAAGCTTAGCGTCTCCTCCTGCGTCCGTCGCCCACCCAGTTGGTGCTGCCACTCGAGACTAATGCGCGACAAGACTTCCTGTCTTTTTGATCTGTGCGGTTGCAGTTTCTGTAGACTTCTGGGTTGAATAGTTCCTATCGTCCGTTAAATCTGTCCTTCCTATTCCCATTCATCTTTCATTTTATTCACGCCAAAGGAAGCACTACGTTTAATGATTATGGATACTTCATTTTCTTATGCCACCTAAAGCGACTCTCGTTCAGACTACTCCATCCACGTTCATCTACCTCCATTGTATAGTATACTCACAGTAGAGAGCTCCGGAAGTCTGTGAGGGTTTAACTTTACAAGAGGAAACATCTCTTTTATGGTATTAATAAGACAATGTCAGTATCCATAACATATTATATTTCAGCGGACCTCAGAGAGGCATGAAAGTGTCATATTCTGTAATTCACAAGGTAGTATTTTGGTAATATCACAGCAATAGCAAAAATTGGGAGTTTTATTGATGTATGGAAATATTCATTTAATACCGTACGTTTAAAAATGGAGTAAAGTAAGATTCATTAAATGTTTGGAATTAGATACAAAGGAAAAAATGGGCAGAATTAGCCGATTTGATCCATTAAGCTGTGATGTGTCTCTTCATTGTATCTTCGAAAACAATATGCAGCTTTTGCCAGTCATTTTGAGGGGATAAAAAATATATTTTCCTTTGGGAAACAATCACTATTTTTTTTTGTAATAGATTAATTGCTATTTATTTATTTTTCTTACTTATTTTTTTTTGCCGTACCCTTGCAAAGAAGTATACCACCAGTAGTACAAGTATCATAGTTTGGGAGCCATTGTTCTGGATTAAGTTCCTTCGGTTATCAATGGATTTTATCCTAAAACTACACTCGAATTGAGCATCATACCGTTCCAACTGATAAGTTTACTTGTAAATCATTTAAACTTTTAATCCTACTAAATAATTGTTCAAATTGTGTCACTGCCTTTCGTTTGGAAATTATTTTTTCCTCGTTCCACTCCAAACTCTCATTCTTTATCCAAACTCGATTTTGGAAAGTTCAAAAACTAAGAAGCATGCATTTTTTTTTTTCATTCTTGAAGCCACTGGCCATCCACACTTCCACCTCGGTTACATCTTAATGATTCTACTACGATTCATATTACTGACAGATAAAACTGACATATTAACATCTTACTATTCCTGTAATTCTTCATGATTTCGGTAAATGTCTTTCAATCTTTCTATTTACATTGCATTTTACGTCACCCTTGGGTTTCCAACAGAAACAGATTAAGAGTAAAGAGACAAGAGAAAGATAAAACAGCAAAATTTTGAGCAATCTCGATCCCATTTCTATTCTTATTCTTAAAAACCTGTATTCCAGTCTTTTTCCCAGATCCTTTCTTCATGGAAATTTGCGTCATCCAGCTAATTCACAATTATGGTGACAAATCATTCATTCCAGTTAATTCCTTCCTATTTCACTCACCTCAAATCAACTCTTTCAAAAGTAATGGAGAAATTCCTAAATTGTCAACGCTTATTTTGATGCCTTCCATCTAATTAATGGTTGCCAGTATGGATTTCGACGTTTGGCTTATGTTATTCAAGTTTGTACAAATCCCATGGAGAACGTTGGAAAAACTCAATCAGAATTTTGCAAACGGGTAGCCAAATTTTTTATTTTTTATTTTTTTTTTTCTGACAGCTCATTGCGAGCGATGGAAGATGGCGCCCTGTCTTCTAAGCGCCCTGGCTTGAACCCCGGTCCACTCAAGGAACGCGTGCTATGCACTCTCGCTCCTGACCACTGGGCTACATTGGTGGTAGAGGCTGACAGTTTGTGGAAATGCAAAGGTCATCTGGATAGTACCTTCGGGTGAGGGAAGCGCATAGGATGATAGGTTTAATTTCCTTTTATTTTATTAATTATTATTATTTATTTATTTATTTTTCTTTTTTTATCATTGTTTTATTCGATTTTTTTTTTTTTTTTTTTTGGCTGGTGCAGCATAAGCCATAGGCTTTCTTGCACATGCGGCCATTACTAATACTGATTCTAATACTAGTTTCTCATTTAATGTCCGTTCTTTTTCCCGAGCATTTTCTCCTGATTATTAACGACCTTCTCTCATTGACCTCCCCCATAGTTTTGCTAATGACAGTGCACTACTTTACATTTCCACTTTTCTGGAAAGTGTAAGAAGATGTACTATCATCAAGCTTTGCCCAAAATATCTACAACAGCATTTTTTTTTTTTTTTTTTTCTAAAGAGAGTAGAGTTTACAATAAATCGTCAATACAAATATTTATCGTATTTAGTAGTCACGGGCTTAAACCCCGGTCCACTCAAGGAACGCGTGCTATGCACTCTCGCTCCTGACCACTGGGCTACGTCATACTGTTATTCCTAGGAGATCTACGCTTTCAAATCTATTAGTGACTAGCTGGGCAATCCAAAAAAGCCCTTAACTCTAAGAAACAACTTGAAATTTTATTCCTAGACATACAAGCAGCTTTTGACACACTCAGCACAACAAAGCTAGTGAAAATTTTGAAAGCATTATTTCAGAATCGAAGGTAATCTTCTTGCTGTCTTCCATCAACTCCTCATCAACAGGCAAATCTTTATTAAATATGACCATAGATTGGAGAGGGCCACCACGACCTCTGTCGGCATCCCACAAGGGGGAGTTCTTGCATCATGGTTTTTTGCCGCATCACTAGAGCCCTTCCTTGCGAAGCACCCAAACTTTATTTCATACGATGATGAGCTTAAGATGCTGGTCACATCCGATGATACAGCAAAAGCTGAGGCAGTCGTGTATGAAAATCAGATAGTACTGTTTGAACTCCAGGATTACCTAGAACGTCTGGGACTTAAACTGAATCCTCAGAAAGCAGCTCGGATGACCTTCATAAAAAGGAGGACTATTAATGAAATTATGCTCACGATAAATGGGACCGACATTAAACAGGTTCATTCCCACACGATTTAGGGATGAAGTGGAATAACGGGCTTACTTTCAAAGACCACCTCAAGATGGCCAGGCTAAAAACGCTTGCGGTGTTCTAGGCAATCCGGCAGCAGTTGGTCGGTCTTAGGCCTCGAGAGTTCCTTTTGGAATACATCAGAAGAAATTTAACAACAGTACTGCTCTACGCTTCGGTACTCTGGTCAGGAGCCTCCTCTACTCAACTAAAGAGATTTCTGGGGTTAAATATAGGCCCCTGAGATGGCTAAACAGGGAGATGCGCTACCTTTTCACCATCTCTTGGAGTGTATTTTACAAACCTTGGCACGAAACCGTGGGAAACCATCGTCAAAGGGAGGAATCTACACATCTTGGCACTTCTATGCGGCCAAATGGATTCGCCTGGCATCTGGGATGTTTCTGGAAATCCTCGGACCTCAGAACGACCCCAGTGAAGTTCAACACCTTGTCTACAATCTTCTCTGCAAAACGTGCAATACCTTAGGTCAGTGTTTCCGGCGAATACGTTCGGAATATATAACTCCGTAGGAATTGATGCCTCATCTTTCTGAATTCAACTGGAATTTGTATAATTTACACCCTTCTAGCCGAACCAGGACTGTTCCAGGGGTGCCCACTGGGGTATAAATAAAATGATAATAATAATAATAATAATAATAATAATAATAATAATAATAATAATAATAATAATATAACCTCTCGAGAATCCATCTCTAGTTCCATCAAAGCTGATCTCAAGGTAAAACATCAGCGAAGAGAAGAAAAATTAACTTCAATCTTTCTCGTAAAACTGCTTCCAGTATTATTTCTCGCTGGAAAAAAAAAAAAAAAAAAAGTGTGATTCTCTCAATGATCACCTTAAATAGCAATGAGATTTCTAGAGAAGATCAGATCTTTACTGATTATCTGCTTGCTTGTTGTTTTTGCTAGTAACTAACGCTGGGGAACGCGAATTTCTCATCCGAGACCCACGAACTGCTCTCGGATGGAGAAAAAAAAATTAATAGGGAAAACTCTGACTTGTAACCTCTCCTCGCATAAGGATATCATCACAAATATTGGCTTCTCTGCATTTTAAAATCCAGGCTCTCTTTCGCTCACGGTCTTAGACGCTTTTGTACATTGGCAGCCATAGCCAAGCGGTCACGCCCGAGGGTGCATAAATACTCGTGCTTTGAGTAAGCGTGGTCAATCTCGTATGACTACTAAATTTAGTGCTGTTTTATTTTTTATTTTTTTTATTTTCACTGTCTTTTGAACTCCTCAGGCGGTGTTATCGTCCCAGAGTATAAACAGAAAATTTATTTATTTTAATTAACACCAACATCCATTCATAATTCAGCTCCACACTCGCTTAACTGACTTTCTTCTTCGCGTATTCATTCTCCTTCTATTCTTCGAACAGGCTCCCCCCACAAGTATTTCGAAAGATTGCAATCTGCATGAATTTATGTCCAATGTCAACAAGTATCATTTGTTTTTTCAAAGCATGCAAGGTAGTAGAGTAACTAGTACAAGTTTCGATAACCTTTCGTGTGGGGGGAGGCATTATAAAATCCCGTTTTCTTTATCCCTGAAAAACAGTCCTTCGAAGTAAATCCACTGCGAAGAAGCTATAAACAGTGGTTGTCATTCCATCGGCAGAAATTGGTTTAATATATACTGCTATTTTTTTTTTTTTTTTTTATATCGTACGCATAGCAGAATGAAGAGGCGCTTAATCGAACTGATGAGGATTTTCAAATGATCAGCTATTCACGTTTCTTTTTATTTTTTTTCTTGTTTTTTCCATAACCGTGAAGATGAAAAATCGACTTTTTCTATGCAAACCACATTAGATCGAACGACAGAATTCTGTCGCATGAAGAATAAAAAAGAATATAGCAGCTGCAATATTTGAATCCTGTGTGAGCATAATTGCACAACCTTTGGGATTGTGTTCCAAGTCGTGATTAGTTTTAATCGGAGCAAATGGAAACATTATGCATTTGATTTTCTTGCACTCCGAAAAAGCGATTGTTGCCACACATTCAATATTATCCTCATTTACAGGGCACTTGTTCTCTTCGTACTTAGGTACTTGTGTTTTTTTCCCACTCTTACTTTCAATCATCCAAGAGCGAAAGTTCAGATGATTGTAGGAAAAATCGACGAACATTTTGGGCGAATATTGTAAACGAAGAGCAACGTTCTTGGTTTACAGTGATTAACAGGCATCTTCGATGCATGCTGATCACTGTAAGCGGTACATATCATTGTGGTGTACCTCACTGAACATCATTATACAATTGCAGTAGTGTACAATTGTACTGGCCCAAAGTATTCTCGCGCCTTTGGCAATCACAGGATCTATAATTGTCGATTTATGGCAATACTGTACAGGTAATTTCTAGCATAATATCGTACAACTAGTTTGTTATCATTCCTGGCACATGGAGACGGCAAGGGATCGTCTACCAGCGTGCTAATACCATAATACACAGCATCAATATAATACCCCAATTTGGAGGATATGGCAGTTCATTAGTTCATTTATCAATGGAATAGCTATGTCGCACTAAAGCTATCACGAATCTGCTGGTCTTGATTAGATGAAGTCTTTCTCAAGAGGAAATATTTAACTGCTTCACCTCACCACAGAAAGTTGACTTTGCATTCACTGCATAAAATCGCAATCAAGTCAAGAACTTTGTTCCCACAACAACATGTGCAGCTGATGTACCCATCACATAGCAATGGTGAAGCTGTAACTAAGAATATCACAGCTCAGGAAATGTAACGCAATCCACATACAAGTCCATGCAGTAATGGAATGAACAGGAGATGTAGCATCCTTTCATTAACTACTAAGGAATACGCAGTAACAGACCAGTCCAAAACAGCATCTTCAAGAATAGCGATTAAATAGCGATTCGCTATTCAACCGTCGCTATCACAAGCGGCAGGCTCGCTATAGTGATCTAAACCACCGCAGGAGCCCGAAGTTTTTCCGACACGAACCCAGCCACCGGAAGACGACAGGTGATGGACCACAAATTCAAACTGAAGTCTGGCCCTTAATTGCTGCAGCAACCTCAACTTTGAGATCAATTTCATAGTTGGCTCTTCAGTTCATATAGGCCACATACCATGTATGAACCCCCAGTCGCAGACAACTTCCGATCTTCTATATAAAGTGCCACAAGACAGCGTCCACTCACTAGTACGTCTGACTTGTACAAACGTCCACTCACTAGTACATTTGACTTGTACACCTGTTATACACTAACCAAAGCAGAATCACAGCCATTCATTCGTCAAGCAACCCATAGGTGCGTAACCAGGGGCCAGAACTTTTCACCATTGAAACGCCCATTCCCGTTTCAATTTCTGTTTACACTCAGGACGGCCACATGGGATTAGAGGAGTTTACAGAATAGAGAGAATACAGGTAGATCTTCGTATTGAGCAGTCAAGTAGGACTGAAACGCACATACTACTGTACTCTTCTCTACACAGTGAACTTTTGCCTCTAAAATTGGATAAAAGTTGAAAAATTTTAAAAATGGTTCTTCGTAAAAACCTAAAGTTTGTAGATTACGATTGTTAGATAATTCGACTACAATTATGTATAACACATTTTCCTCCCTGGCATTAAAAACATCTTTTTTATTATTTTCAGAGTGCGAAATTGTGCATTTTATTAGTTTTCTTTATCTCAGTGATTTCTATAAATGTTTTTGTAAACCTGAAATCTAACTACATTGTTCTGTTCATAAATACTGTTCCAATGAAAACACTTAGAAACGGATATATTATTATGCCTTTTTTGTGAAAAGGAAATATACCTAATTAAAAGGGTGGTGAAATCGCAAGTATTATTAGAGAAAATGAACGAAAAAGTAAAAGTGTCAAAAATGTTAAGAATCTGATTACGGGATATCAATAGTAGGAATATTTAGCTATCCTACAAGTATCTCATCCATTATAACGCAACTTTTCTTTTATTCCTGTAATTTGGAGCGAAGCAACAAAAAAGTTTAAATTTATCGGCGTGATACAATGAAGTGACAGCGCACAGGGAAAAATCATGTTGTGATAATAATGAGAATAATTGATGGAAAAATATATAGTGCCTTATTAAACAATGCATCGATAGTATCACTATGTTTGTAACTCAAAATTAACAGAAATGAATAATTTAAATGCAACGTTGGGTAATAAAATGAACTAAGATTTCTATACTGTAGGATTATCTTCCTTTCATGCCTGAATCCGATGCTTTGGATGTTTGCTGCAAATATCGCATAATATGCCATTTGAGAAGTAGGCGGAAAGAACTACAGAAGACAAATAAACACAAGAGAAAAAAGTTCAAGTAGAATGTTTGATGTTGCAAAACAAGGAACAGGAATTACAAATGATGGAAACACTGCAAAACGATTCTTTGATAAACCGCATCAGAAAATTCGAGATAATTTTTTATGCCTCTTTGGAACTATATGCCATTTACAGCTCATAAACTTCTGATAGATGGAAAAGATCGAAGAAAACGACATTTTGTCGAACGTCCAATTAATAACTCTATTGATTTCTGCGGCGCGTTTAGATCAGTTGGGGCCCCCAAAGGCGCCGTGAGGTTTCGGAGCTCCTACTGCAATGGTTGGCACGGTGGTTAATGACAGTAATCGGAGTACGCTACTGAGACGGGATCTGGAAAAATTGGGCATATAAGCTGAGAAGTGGCAAATGAAATTTGACGAATACAAGGTCCTGGATATGGGTAGCTGTCAAACATGAAGTTCTCTGAGCAGTGCAGACAGACACTAGGAGAGCTCAAAGACTTCTGTCGAGGATACACAGAAATTGTGCAAGCAGGGATAAGGAGGAAGTGATTACCCGCTGTATAAGGCAAAGGGTAAGTTACATCTGGAGTACTGCATATCGGTCTGGAGGCTTCATTTTAGGAAGGATGCGGATCTCTTGGAAGGGGTGCGGAGAAGCTGAACGAGATCGTTCTGTAAAATATATTACAAAACAAATATATTACTTTCGAAAAATTCTGTAGAAAATTTTGTACATAGGCGGCGCATTATAGCCTTAGTAGCTAATGCGCCAATAAAACCAAAACCAAAAAAACCAAAGTACATAGACGTCTAAACAGAGGCCCTCAGAACAACTGAATTTGTAAATCAGTTACAATCAAACCTACAGGTATTTGATAAAAAAAAATAATAGTAATTATTATTATTATTCAATCAGGATACCAGGATACGGGATGCATTGCTCCCATCGCAGTTCTCCCAATTACCGGCCCTTCCATGGGGATCAAACTTTTTAAATGAAACAAACAATTTAAAAACTCATCCGAGACCGACTGACTCGACCGCGGTGTGAAAAAAAAAAAAAAAGAAGCTGCTCCTGTCATTGACTGGTTTCGAACTCAGGCCTTTGCCATACGGGTTAAAACAACGCTAATTATAATCAGTTTGCTACACCCGAGGGCAATGGACTATGACAGTCTAAGCTGCTACATGGCCTTAACAACTGGAAGACAACGTGGGAACAGTGCCAGATCTAGGCACGTTCGAAAAGTTCGGTGGAATGAGCCGCCCCCACCCCCGCTCCGACAGGATTATTCAAATAATAACAAAAATAACCAAGAAATACAAAATTTCCTATGGTAACTGTAAATATTTTACCGCTGAAAACTCCAAAATTCGCTTGCTACTGAATTTTAAAGTAGCGCGCGAATCCGAACCGATAAAAAGTAGTGTCCTTTAGAGATAACGGAGAACCAACTCATCTGTCCATGTGTAATATGTCCATAAATTGCCCGTGTTGTCTGGTCGTTTTGAGGGACGAAAACTCCGAGTTTCTGGGGAGGGGGGACGGCCTATATTCAGAATCGATTCAGGAGCCGAAAATGAAAAATAGTTTATATAAATGTGTCTGATTCTGAACAGTTACAGCGCTGTGGCTGCTCGTATTAAAAAAATGCTATGTAGTTTCGATGGTAAAAAGGAATAAAAACAATAAATAAGAATAAGCAAACATGTACGTAGTATATTATTCACATTCATTATTCATAATATATTATTCGTTTGCTTATCCTTATTTTCTACAATTGAAACTCCATAGCATATTTTTTTTTTTTTTTTTTAGAATCAGACCCACGTTTATATAAACTTTTTCGCTGTCTTTTATAGATCCTGAAAGTACGGCACTCATATTACGAAATGTTTTCTGTATATAATGGACAACCAACGTAAAAGATGGACTAATAACACGATGTAAAGTATTTAAGCGTCAAGAGCGCAGAGAAAGGAAAAAAGAAAAAAAAGAAAAGAAAAAGGCAAACTTGCGATGAAAGTAAGTTGTAAAAAGACGGAAAAGCATTACAAACAAAATTATCAGATTGGTTTCATTTGTCCCCTCCCCCCATAAAAAGATGGTATCTTGGTTCTTCACCTGACGCCAAAGCGAAATGTGTAGCGTGCAGATTCAACAACAAATACTTCATCCGACTGATCCTCCTAGTTCGGGTACCGGATATTGTGCCTTTGTGTGGGGAATTTCCGGTATAAGGGAAGGGATGTTCGAACTGATTGCATTCCTGCAGGCTTTGTGTGCGCATATTTGACAAGTTCGCCTGGTTCTGTCAGCTCAGCGCCGCTACGTACTCGCCGAGGGTGTCAACAGTGAGCTGAAGACCTTCCGTACGCAAGACAGCGATCGTTTTCTCTCACGGTATCGATGCGGACACGGTCATAGCCACGCGCTCTGCTAAGTGTCAGCCTGCCTCACCTCCCACGTGAAAGAGGAGCTAAATGATCGTACACATGTCACCTGCTGAGCTGTCGTAGTGTCACACAACCAGTCAGAGTCACACATTCGGGAAAACAGACGCCAGCAAATTTCTCTCCGCTCAGGTTCCCGTTCCTTTGGGGCGTCTCCATCCCTCTTCCCGCAATCCACTTATTCGCCGCATATTTGCTGTCAGACTGCCGTAGTCCCGCCCATCAATTCGACGTGGAGGTCGGGTCTAGTCACCGCCTTGTTCCGCTACATTCGTAGATAGCCCGGTTGCTGCTTCGAGCGCCCCCTGTGAGGCACGACGTGGAAGTGCTTCTCTTACTTAGTTGCCTTTCATTCCTAGCGTTCGCTGGCTGACGGACTGCTATTGGTTTCGACTCTGCGCGTCTCTCTCTCGTCAGTTTCTCTGCGCCGACCCTGACGTTAATGTTTTCGTAGACAGATCACAAAAGCGAGCAACCTTCGGGACTCGAAATTCGAATCCGTCTTGTATCTCGTCCCCTACAACTCCCCAACTCGGACGCCAGGTAAGAATGTACAGGTGCGACTTCCGCTGCCTACGTCACAGGTAACTCTGTCCTGGGAAGGGTGTGTCTGCATGACCTGTCGCCTGTCGACAACTACCGACTTTTCATCTGTGACATTCGAACTAGCTAAGCGGTTGAAACATAAAACAATAAACTTTCTAGCTCATCTCTGTTTCGGAGACGACAGGTGACGGAAGAAGCCGTCACCACGAGTACCCCGTTAGCACGGCACCCCAGTAGTGACTGTGATCATCATTCCACGGCAACTGTGTTCGATGTGTCTGACAAGACAAGCCATCCCGTTACTGACAATGTGACCGTAACATTACGAAGGGTCTTCACTTAAGAACCCCTTCCCAAACCCCCCGAAACCCCGTCAGAATCGCACGCTCAGAAAAACTGACGCAGCGATCCCTCGCTGTATCCGACTCGCCGTGACTAGAGGCCACTAGTCAATCTTCGAGCTTTAAGAGAAAGGGGGGTGACAGCAGTTGACACGTCTGGACTGACCCCAGTAAGAAAGTTGATCTCTCTCCGTTGAGCCTAGGCTGCAACTGCCGCCACTCATGCTGATCTCCGAAGAAACGATGCAGTCTCCTCATTCCCCTAGCTCGGCCACAAAGCCGACCGTTGGTCACCGAGCTACCGACTTCTCTATCGCGGCGATCATGGCACGGCAAGGACCGGGAAGCCGACAGACGAGGATCGGTCCGATGGGTAAGTTAAATATCAATATTTCACCGAGCTTTATTCTTTTAGTTATTGTTGAGGGTGTACGTGATGTGTGTGCGGGCTAAATATTCGGCCACAGTTAATGATGCTGCGTAACTACCCTTATATAAACTACCCCCCAATGCTCCTCACATATATCTGCGCTTTGCCGTTTCCGCGTGGATTTCACCGACTGCAGTTCGTACCGCAATGCCAGTTTCGCTCAAAAGGTAATAATGTAGCTAATATCGTGTTTAATTGCAACTGAATTACAATTTAGTTCACTCAAACGAAAGCAGCAATCGCGGTGATAAACAATTACGAAATAATGCGTGCCTAGAAAATTTTCAGACTGTATACACATCCCGCAATTCTTTCACGATTGTCTTAAAATACTGCACGCGTTCTTGTAGATTGCAAGTGGTACAATACGTGTTAAAGATTCTGCATATAAAAGGAGGAGTGCCGTGGACTCACGAGTCGTATATGTGCCTCTAAGATGCACACGACAGCACTCAGGAAACTGACTGTTATAAGCGTCGTATTCATTATTTACATTTTTATCGCCTTAAAGTCATGACTACAAGAACTTAACAAACTAGAGTATACTCCAAATACGTGGAATGACTGTATTCTTGTCAAAATGATTAGTTGAAAACCCATGTGACCTATATAGTCGAAGTGGAGTTCAAACAAGACATTTCCTGTACAAGCAGGACACAGATAGATCGCAATATTATGCAATCAGATATAGTACTGTACATCATCTTCTTTGTAGCCATCCCACTAGCCCATGGCTGTTCAGGAGTGTCACCAATTTGGACTTAATGAACCGATTTTAATAATAACAATATTTCAATCACTTGCTTGGTTTCAAACAGCGGCATCT
Organism: Mastigoproctus giganteus; assembly: GCF_048544385.1. Classification (NCBI taxonomy): domain Eukaryota; kingdom Metazoa; phylum Arthropoda; class Arachnida; order Uropygi; family Thelyphonidae; genus Mastigoproctus; species Mastigoproctus giganteus. The sequence goes on along the minus strand of NC_143584.1, from coordinate 63,579,474 downwards.
GTTGCTACCATTTTTCGAAACAAACTTGGCATTACAATGTCATGTTACCACTATACATCCTAACCATTCGGTTCATTTATCAATAAGATGTTAATACGAGAAACTGCGTGTACTTCTCTGGTATGATTTTTCTGCATATTTGTGGATTCTTTGTCTACCGGAGTGGACATTGAAATTCGGAACTTATTTAGATGGAGGAGAGAAACCATACTGCGAGTGACTGCTGTCCCAGATGTAGCTCAACTTCAATTTGCGTCTAAACTCATCCTTGGCTTGTAGCCGTGAGTGGAGTTGTATGTTGGCATATTCTTTCATGTGTGCAATAAAGAGTTCTTCTCATTTATGAGTGGGCAAATGAATGTTTTTGTTTCAGATGCGATTTGAACCAATGTGTGTGCGCGTGCGTTGAACCCAAATACCACCTTTTAACAACAGAAAAATATACCATTTAAAGTTCCAAATTGAGTTTAACTTCTAGGTTGATTTTCTCATGTGCCACAGACATCATATAATTTCTTAGGGTAATGATTAGATTCCTTTTTTATCCGAAATTAATCTTCTATGTTTAAGAATAATGTTTTATTAGATTAGAGAATTTTTCACAGCATTTTTATTTGTTGGGTTGTTTGAAACTTGTAGCAGATGGGAGAATCATAATGTTAATGGCAATATTATTCACTACTACTAACACGAGCGCGTTCTGTTAATAAACTTTATCCTTTCTGTTGTTGTTTAAATGACTGTTCGTGTGGAGGGTTCTGCTTAGGGTTGTTTGAGTGAATATAATTTAGTCTCTGCTTTCACAAAAATTGGTAGAAATAGTTGGTAACAAAGCAGAAAAATGCTAACTGTAACGTACTAAATATCGTATGATGAATAATGGGAAAAAATCATCATGCTTCTACTCCATCTGTGTCTCTGCTGAATATTTATCCTCTTCCTCTAACCCATCTTAATTGTGCCTTTCACGTGTTGTCGAATTTAGCTGAAAAGTGTTGCCCACTGCCAATAATGTTATAGAGTCTTGTTCCACACGCAGACTGTATACGAACCCTAATAATATAATGGACTTCCAGAGGCACAGTCCGGCTAATCGTATGAAGTGAGGTGGGTGGTAATAAAATACTTCTCGCCTTACACTAGAAACGTGGAACAGAAACGCAGGTAATTAAGAAGACTAGTGTCTCGTTCTTGCCATGTCTTAAGAGAAAGAAGCGCTAACGAATCTTGAAACAAGGGTTAGCAACAGACACGGATCTTTGAACTCTGATAAAACAAAAAATGACGTGAATGCAGATATGCTTCATCCCATAAGAATTAAATTGTGTGCCAGTGTAGTTGTATTATTTAAAACTAAAGTGATGTGTACAATAAAAATAAAAAAAAAAAGTTTACATGGTTAACTACCCGTTAATCACGTAAACTCTACAAAACTACATGTACACATTTTATGCTCGCGCATTTTGTTCACTATTTTTCCTTATTTGGATCAGCAGACCCGATGTTATAACACTGCGATGAATATTCCTGATAAAAATATATCCCATGATTTTTTAAGAAGTGTTTGTTTGTTTAGGGCCAGACAGTTAGGTCAACAAAGAGCTTTGACACTTTATTAATTTTTATTTATCAATCGATTGCAGATTTCAATCGAACTTTACAGCTACTCAGAGAATGAAATTACTAGTACTAAAACTAGTCGATCTGGGCCATTCCAAGAATTCTTGTAATTTGGCACAGCGCTCTCACTATTCCACGAAACAGACGCTGCTCCTATCTCCATCAATACTATTAAAATAAACTCGGAATCGGGCCTCCTGCGCTAAATTTTTACAGGAAAGTATTCTGTGCAAAAAGCGATGTCTTTCTGTTAAGAATAACAGTGATTTGTCCTGTCTTAACAATGATCTGTCACTCTCTCTCTCTCTAGACAAGATCTTCCAGCTGAGCTTAAGAGTGTTTAACCCACTGCAAACAAACGGTCTCTGCTTGTTTAGGCCTAGTGGGCAACCAGTGCCTCGAACTGCAGGCTTAATAAGTATAATAAATTTTGTTGAATGAAATATTAAAGGAGTATTATTAGCGAAATACTAAAGTTCAGTTTCTTTCAGTTAGTGCTTTCTGCTTTTAAACTTCAGCAATGATCCCTTTTTATCTGTCCAAAGTGGTAACGTCTGGTCTTAAATTTCTCAGCCTATCTGTCAACGTAATTACAAAATATTGTATTTATCTGAATAGAAGCGAGAGGTTAGTAAAACAAAAAAAATTGCTGAAACTACACACGAATATGAGGATCAGTTTTTTTTTTTTTTTTTTTTTTTTTTTGACATCTACGCAAGAGAAAGATCTCGCGACCTTCGGCATGCAGAGCGTATCCCAGTGCTCCGATCAGACGATTACTTAAAAAGCGGGGGGATCACGTATACTGTAGTGGTTATACCCTATATGTGATAGCCCATGGCCGAGCTCATGGTCACGCACTACGATATTCTTTCTTTATGAATAATTTTTGTCCATTTGGAAATATAGTGCACCTCACGCTATAAAAATATCTGGAAGTTTGTACCGCCTGAACAGCCAGAAGATAAGAATAGCCTTCAGCTTTCATCTATAGTGGTCTCCAGTAGTCATCACGTTCAATTTCTACAGCCCTCATCCCTTGTTGAGGGTAGTGCTATGTACGATGTAAGTATGCTTATGGTCCTGGGAGTGAAAAGGGAAATAGATGATAACGGGAGTAGCCAGTTCTGCTTACTGACAGATGATGGACAGTCGGAAAAAGAAGCCGGCCATTGGAGAAACAGAGTTTGTCCCTTTCGTTTGCTTAAGACATTTTTACACATAGAGTGCTGGATAGGGTGGGGTGGGGTAGGAAGGGAAGGAAGAGATCGCCGATTCAATTTGTTCTTTCTGGGCGAAATCTTTGCCGATATTAACACTGCAGGAGTGCGCATAGCTGATCAAATATTTCCGCTACTTCTAAGAAAATAGGACACCATGAATTTTTCAACTCGCAAAAGCTATTTGAGAACTGCACATGCCAGAATAAAAGTGTGTGATTATATAGCTGTGAATTTCTAATAAGTCTAGGCGGTATTGCTTCTAACGTCCGAAATCCAATACTATCTAAATCAGTGGTATTTCAACAGCATATGTACCACTGCTGGTACGCATACTGTTGCGCAGTGGTACGCAGAAAAAAAAAATAAATAAGTAGTATTTATTTTTATTTCAATATAAGCAATTGGGGGAACAAGAAAACTGAATTTTTTTTAAAGGAAGTATTCAAGTTAAAAAAAAAAAAAATTGGGAACTCCTAACGTAAGGTGATTTGACTTACACATAAGAAGTTATATATGTAAAATCTCAATATTTGGAAGGGCGAGAGAAAAATCATAGGGCAAAAGGTATGTCCACAATTAGAAAAACGTTTCAACTCCAGTTAATAACTGTAAATACAGAGTGATGGGAAATGTAGTTTATATACTGTATATATATGTAAAAGCACAGATATAGACAAAATTCAGTACAAAAGTATGTGCCCATGAAGTCTGCCATTTGGAAAATCGCGAAATGGCTATCTAAAGATGCTATCTCCAGAGCGTATGCAGCACTTCAGCAATCGGTTGTTGTGAAGTCCCCAGAGATTGTCCTCATAATTGCGATTGTCGTTACGGATCTTGTCAAAGAGCAGCAAATTAAACTTTCATCCATCCCACATCAATACTTGTTGAAAGAAACAAATAATAGTAGGTGATTTACTTGTTACCAATGGTTTTAATCGTTGTGTTGCAATTCGTAAATAACAGTCAAACCACAAGGAGCCGAGCACTCCGTAAGAAACCTTATGCAAACCACGAGACGCCTCAGCATTCTCTTAAAATCAGAATGACGAACACTGTAATGATCACGAGTAATTCAGATATGCTAAATTCTGAACGTTAACCATCGAAGTTTTTTCGATGATCCGGCGAAGGACCAGAGTAAGAGAGGTTACTTCCAACAACTCCCTCCAGCAAACAGCAAATGGACTACCGAACACACGTAATTTACATATTATATACGGCACAAAAATGGCCTGTTATTGATGCGCCAAAAAAAAAAAAAAAGAAAAAAATGTTACTTCCAGCAAGATGGTGCAAACACGCCCCTCTAGTACTAAAATGTTGGATTATCTAAAGTCAAATTCTTTTAAAGGCAATTCATATTCATTCATCTGGCGAATTTCAAAAGCACATTACCAACCTTATTTGAAGAATCCTGGTGAGACTTTACAATGGCTGAGATTGCCTCACTATTTGGAGATCGTGTTACCTCAAAAGATTTTGGTTTCCGCCATCTCCTAATCTTAATTCACCAGGTAGTAACCTGGAGAATGGGGGTTAATCCTGTGGGGTTGTCTCAAGAAACATCTTTTCGAAAACGATTCGAATTCATTTGAGAAAATTATAGAGTACATTATTGAATGTACTTTACCGAAATCATTCCTAATGCGACTTTAGTGTTTATGATCCTGTGTTGATTAATAAATGTGTGTGGGCGTTTACAGTGGACATATTCAACACCTGCTGTGACTTCTCTTACTTGCTTAAGTCAAAACAACATATAAAATGTTTAAATTTATGTGTTAAATATCATATACAAAAGTTGGGATTTGTTGACTATTGGATCACCTTGTAAGCATTTTTCAGTAAATAAATTTTTCAGATTCATCAGGTTATTAAATGCTCCTTCAAACTTCATGAATTGTACACTAATATGCTGCACTTTTTACGAATCAAAATGCAGCAACCTTTTATTACAATATATTTCGGATTTCATTTCAGAATAATGATTCTGAAATACATTCTTTTGCAATATTGGCATAACGTTCGAATAGGGCAGTACCACTTACCGAACGACCAAGGAGGTTACGTTATGTTTTCCTTGACAATAGGGGCTGGACTAGCAGGCGGAGAGAACAAGCTGTTGCAAAATTTATTTGGAAATGTTGGAAAAATGCCCAAATGAAGCCAATGAAACGTACTAGAACGAACCGTACTTTATAACAAAAGCAGAAACTGTGTTTCATTTCTCTGGATGAAGTACCAGCGAAATCCAGAGGGGCAAGCCCCGTTTATGCTTTTGTTATAAAAAATAACTTTTTTTTGTTATAAATAAAATGAAGCTACTTTATTACGCATTGCGTGAAGATATTATCTATAGGAAGAAATCAAACTTAAAGCGATAATTTAAAGAGTTGAAATCACGAGGGAGAGTTGATCTTCCCTGAAAAATATTCCCATAACCTTCCACGTAAAGGTCTCTACAGCATCTTTTATTTGTTTATTTCTTTGCTTCTCTGCATCTACTATGGTCACAATGATTCGCTATGATGAGGACGTCTGTCGAGGATTTTTTGTTATGATTACTGTATTAATATTACCTCTCAAATGTGTGTGAGATTTGTACACATTTACAAACACTTGTAATAAGTAAACAGACACTCAGTTTACTCTCTGTTTACTCAAAACTTGCAGAGGGACCGTTTCATTCCCGTATATACATACGGAACGAGTAAATTATTGTTATGGCCAATAGTTCTCGGGCCTGCCCTTTGCTTCACAAAGTGCATCGACCTGTCTGTCTCATGGAAAAAGATCAGCGATCTGAGGCTAGCGGCAATTGAGTCCATCGTTTCCCATAATTCCCTTGGGAGGGTTAATTCTGTTTGGTTCAAAGGGAATGATCAAAGATAACCAGAATTTTCCCTATGGACCTTGCTATTAGCTGGCCCACTGGAGGGTTACTTCAATTATGATTGGTTGAAACCTATCGTAAACATGGCCGATTATTATTTCTCTTTCAGAAAGCCTTCACTTGTATGTTCAAGCTCTTGTACTGGCAAAAATGTCTGAAACTTTGAAAAGCTTTTACCAGTTGTGCAACGTTCTCTTTTGAATTATTTATTTATTTTATTTATTTATTTATTTTTTTTTTTTTTTGATTCGACATTGTCCGCTTTTCTTTTGATCTCTGATACTGAATTTAATTAGCCAAAATGATACTATCATAAATCAAAAAAATAAGTTTGCACTGAAATGAAGAATTAGTAGATAAAAAAAAAAAAAGAATAGCAGTCATCAGTCTTTATTTAGTACAAAGAAAACGTAATGTTGAAAAAGAAATGCTCATCGTGTTAAAGCTCTCAATATTCGGCTTTGGAAAATTGAATGTTACACCTTTTTTTTTTTTAACAATGCTAACTTGTAACCAGGATCGGTACACGATTTTTGCTAGCCTATCCGTTTACCCGTGAAGATTCGTGCTGCTATTTTTTAAAGAAAACATGAGTATATTTGTAAAATTCTTTAATAAGCATCTCACAACAGCCATCCTTTATTGTCAGTCACCCTTGTGAAATTAATACGCCTTCTCATAGCTGGATCCTTCCAAACAACGTCTTAATTCTAGTACTGTTTCCATAATACTATTTAAATTAATAATGACCATTTATTTGTCTCCGAAAATTAATATAATCAGAATGAATTCCCAGTACGTCGTTTTGAAGCTGATTGAAATACACAGCCACTTAGCGCGCATTACCTGACTTGACTTATCGATACTGTGAAATAAGTTGTTGCAGAGCTAATTTATATTAAATTTAATTCTTGAAAATAGCAAAAGAGAATTAGACTTCTGTTACGCTACCTAACAAAAACAGCCTTCAGTACTATAACAGATTCGGTGATCCGTATAATTCTTATGGATCCACATAGCACATTTCTAAATAATTCTGTGGTACAATTTCTCTCGGTATTTCCTCTGTTCTTAAGTCAGTCACTACTGAATGAAACTTCATCGTGTTCATTAATTAATAGTTTATGAATCGATCTTTGAAACTACTACCAAGGAAAAAATTTCTGACCTCCACAAGCATCTTTATTAGAGCTAATCCCCAGACCAGAAGTTCTTAACCTTTTTGTACAGTCACCTGTCTTCCAATTTTTGCCTTGCCGCTTGTTCGCATTTAATTTTTATAAATTAAATCCACGGTCAGAAAATTCAATTTCGATGGGTTCCGCACCTTCCCTCAGCCCCAGACTCACTTCCCCTAGGGTCGCCTAGGGAGGAAAGGCAAACAAACGACACTAGTTGGTGTAGAGCAGAAGTTCTAAACCAGGAAGGCTCCTGGTTTAGAACTTTTGCAACTTCTTCTAGAACTTGGTGTAGAGCAGCAATTCTAAACCAGGAAATCTCCTGGTTTAGAATTGCTGCTCTACACCAAGTAGTGTCGTTTGGTTTCCTTTCCTCCAGTTTTGCTTAAAACAAATACTGAAATAGATAAGTGTAATTACAGCTAACGAAAAATGATATATTCATTCAGGATGTGTTTACGCAACATCTTTGACAATCAAGTGGGAGGTGATGGAAGTCACTTTATGCTGCAACCACTTATATGATAGTTGGAATAGAACTTAAAACGTGTCATTAGTTTATATTAAAATTAATGTAGCCCTCTTCCTCTCTACATTGGTAACAAACTGTTTTAAATCCAGTGAGGATAAAAGTATATAGTAAAGCTGCTATTAGAGCTCATTACTTCGTACCTTTCCTCTACCAAGGAAGTACCAACCATTTTTAACTTGGAGGGCATGGAAAACTCTACAATAATATGGGGCAGACTGTGTATTATGTGTTACCACATATCATCTATTTATTTTTATAGAGATCTTACTAATGTGCTGTTACTTTTATAGCAAGACCAACGTAGAGGACAATAACTTTGGTGGAAGGTTAAAAGTAAACGAAATCAAACGATAATAATAATGACTGCCTTGTTGTTATTATATGATAACTGATGGTTTTTCTGTCATAGTCTATAAAAGAAATGCCTGATGCACCCACAGTGTGCTGATTGGATACTCTGTTCATTGTCAAGCAAGCACGATCACTTATAATTTTTTCTATGATAATATAATATGCTACTCTAAAGGAGTAATACTGGTTATCTCGCAAAAGGAGTTATTACTCCTTTTGCGAGATAATGAACTTATTCGGTGCTAAATTAATCATCATACAACTTTGGGATTTTTATCCCAAGACTATTCTGACAAATATTTTGGATGCAGGCTGTTTATAACAGTATGGGCGAAGCCCAACTGGAATGAAAAAAGCTTCAAAGTTGCAGCGGAAATTCGGATAATACGTCATAATTCCATATTTTCCAGGGGTCATCGGTTTGGAACTAAACTGACCAACCTTACTCGATCAAAATGAAAGGTTTTTACCTTTTCTTCATATAAGGCTTATCACCACTCTTGTAACAGTTAAATAACACTCACGGTAACATACCTTACAGAGGTAATGTATATCAAATATACATTATGCATTTAGGGAAAAGGGGGAACTTTTGTTTAGTTTCTTGTTGTATAACGTTGGGTTGTGTTGGCCATATACTATTTGCTCAAGAAGAGCTACAATGGATCCTGATTACTTATATCTCTTAGCTAAAATATCAAACAAACGATGTATTATTATATCAAGAACAAGTCATTCTTTTGGGACAAGGTGTCACTCAAATACTGTACACCTCCTCTAAACGATAACTTTAGAGCTAAAATATACGGGTATTCCAGAAGCCTGGGCTCACAGTTTTGAAAAGTGGTGATGAATTTAAGGCCACGAGGCGTGAGTATACTTTAAAAATGTAAATTGTGGCATCTACTGGTTTTCTGGATGAAAAACCCATTTGGTACTCGTTCCTATCCCCGAAGAAGAATTTGATTATTCATCCTGGTCCCAATTTTCATGTATTTTTATGTAGATAGCAATGCATAAAAATTAACAAGTTGCTAAGTGAAGCATCAAAGTTCCACATATAGGCAACTTTTATTCACTTAGCGCTCAACACTGAGTAGACACTTTATTAAGTGCACCAGCCTAACAGTGAGTATTTGGCACTGAGATCTGCCTGGATTCGTTGCGGCATAATATCAGCGAGGTGTCGAAAGCGTGTCGCAGGATGCTGGTCCATGTTGACTCAATTGCTTCCCACCGTTCTTGAAAATTGGATAGTTGCAAATCTCTACTCCAAAGAGATCGTTTCACCACAGGTGCTCAACTATATTCAGATCTGGTAACCGGATAAGCCACCGCCGTAGGCTTAATTCACGCTCATATTCTGGGAACCAGTTGAATACAATTCTGATGGCGCACTATTATTTTGAAAAGACCCATCACAGATGGATACACTGCAGCTATGAAGTGATACGCCTGGTCAGAAACAATTCCAGATAACCTGTAGTATCCAAATCTTGCTCCAATGGTATCGGGAGGGAAGCAGTGTACACCTAGAGAACACTCCACATACAATTACACCGTCATCATCAGTCTGCATTGTTAAAATCTGGCAGGATGGGTCCATGGACTAATGGTATTTTCGCCATATTCTGATCATCCCATCGGCGAGAAAGAGCATGCTACATTTTTCTCATCTTCAACTTTCCCGTACTGGTATGCCCAAGCCCACTGTAACTGTACTTTCTTGTGTTTGCTGAAAAGAATGTAATCGATTCTGTTGTGGGCTGCGATACCCCATCTGTGACAAGGTAGGATGAGTTGTGCCTTCTAAAATGCCTCTTTGATTACCACTGTTGTAATGGAGTGTCATGTTCAAAGCCACTTCCGCTTGCTCATTCTCGAACTGAATTGCACGGAGCATCCCTGTGTACCTGCCCATTGCAAGTTATAATGCCTACCGGCTTTATAACACGCGATCCTGTTACTGAAGGAGCGTTCCTTTTCTTTTGTAAACTGACTTCTCATTGTGTGTGTGTGTGTATATATATATATATATATATATATATATATATATATATATCTTTTTGAATATTTTTATATGCGAGCGAGAAAAAGTCTTATTTTGTAAACAGAATAGCAAACTACTTTCTTACATTTTAAATTCCTATTTAAAGAGTGTTATAAAGGTTCAACTGGAAGACGTTTGAGTTGTCACCTTGTCCTATAACATTGGCTTGTTCTTGGCGATAATGTATGCATTATCAAAATCATAGTAATTTCGAATTTACCATTAAAAGTTTTGAAGCGAAGATAAATGTGCGAGAACTTTTAATATACCCTTACAATGGAAAGTTAAATTACAGACAGAAAGTTCTTAATTTTTTCAGAGCGTTTAGCGTTTTCCAACCACATATCTAAAATATTGTCTACCATATAGTGAGAACAGTGGAGCCCACTAAAACTTTTTACTGCTGAGGTCACTTTGTTGTCACTACCGATCTGTGATTGGTATGTCCAGATAAAAATAATACCTCATTTTACAAGAAATTTATCACCAATCATGGTTAATCCTGTTTTAATACTAATAATTTCAATTCATATAAAATTTTTAAACTTTGGTAGTCATAACCTCATGGGAATCAACATAAAAATGGACTTTTATGTATTCAATCGAATGCCACTAGGTGAGAACTCGGATGGCGCAATCGATTAATGATCAACATAGGACAAGTGGAGGTTTCCCTAAATACGGGGTAAGAAATATTGCTAAAGAAAGTAATATTTCCTAAAAGCAGTGAAGGCATTTAATAAATATAAATTTTAACCTACTATTTATTTAATTTTAAACATCTTGGGAAATTCCTGGGTTCTGGAATTGCTTGAATTCGAATTCCAGTGTACTGATAGCGAGGGGAGGGAGCGAAATTTTTGCTGAGCGTTGTCTTCGTATAACACTTTTATATGATGCCTTTGTATCTCACTCTTAAAAAAAAAAATGTCATCGTTATCGAAACGCAGTGTTGTTTATTAGTAGGTCGATTTCACCATTATGACGGCCATTTTGAGGGTTACTATGTGATTTCATCAGTGTGACCAGCCAGCCACTACCAGTGACGATTTTAAAAGCTAAGATGGCAAAATGGTGTCATATTTTGAAATAACATAAGAAGTTCGTTCTTCAAGTAGCGTTTCATCAATATCCGAATGTTTGGTTCTGCATGCAGTGTACTAGAATACTAATAACAGTAATGAAACAATGTACAGTAGTACACTCTTCTTTATTTGCCAAAAAAAAAAAAAAAGAAAAGTAAAATATTGAAGTCCTCTTCATTTAGATTTGAAACAAATCACAAGCATTTCGATATCAATTTATGCATTATTCAATCGCGCACTAATGTTACCTATAAAAGCCAGGTATCGGGCTGTCTGTCGGTCAACCTCGCATCGTGCACTGGGATGGCATTTGATGTTTGTTCCCTATTGATGTTTACCCAATAATGGATTGTTTACGATAATGGAAGCAAGACGTTGCATCGTATGCATCTTATTCATTATTTACATTGGTAAGTATTGTATTAATGGAAAACATAATGGCAGTTGAACACGTTATTTTTAACTGTCCCCGAGGCATGCAAACAATGGATGTATAATGCGATGCAATAAAGAGACCGTTGATTTTCTTAAATGGACCCTGAGGCTAATAATAATAATAAAAATATGGCGTATTGTTGGCTTAATAATGTTAATCAATGTTGTCATTTTGTTTTTGCATTAAGGCTATGAGAGGACAGCGTATGTCTGAGAATTGCGTGTGCTATCTGTTCGATTTTCCTGTTTTGCTACAGAAAGATTAGAATTTTAGGGAAAAAAAATCCTGCAGCCCTCGCCCGAGATCCGATAACTTGACTTAGTCTTAAAATAATAATAAAAAAACATAAATAATAAACCTAAATTCCTCCGCAAAGAGGGGGTTTGAAACCCACGGCTGAAAGAACAACGATTGGAACTACTACGATATCCGGCCAGAGGTTTAATCAATTTCCTTACTAGGCTAAAGCTCTATCCCCTTCAGATATACTTTTATTAAAAATCTGACACCTTTTAGTGTGTCACCTCACACGTTGTAATTAAGGGTCGTTGCCAGGCTGTCAGATACTGCGCTGATATGTGACTGTCGCTGCGCCAATGATAACCATACCCATCGAAACAGTCGTGAAAGTAGCATCTCTGTAAGTGGAGACGAACTAAAAAGAAGCTGAGAGGTGGGATTGGGGAGGGGAGTTACCCCGATATGAACTAAATGGCATTAAATATGAAACGGCTGTCAGTATGGCAGCACTGCACTACTAATGAATAGCATCTTACTTCCCTAATGAGATTTTCTCCGTCTGTTATTCTTGGTTTTTTAAACTTGTACAGACAAAATACAGATAAATAAATTAAAATAATATAAAAAAAGAACGGCATCTAGTGCCATATGATCTGGTGCACTGTGATCAAAGCAGGAGATGCGCCAAGGATCCTAGACCAACTAACACTAATGAGAAGCGCGATTTATTAGCGTGGAGTCAGTCAATAAGCACTGTAGCAGTATTTCGCATTACACAAGCATTCTACCTAAAATAATAATAAATAAAATTGGGAGTTTTTCTTGTTTACTGATGTTATTCAATGGTTAGAAAGCAGCAGTTCTTTATATTTTCGGTACACCAGAGGCCTCTCTTTAATACAACTCGTTGTACTGAATCCCCTTCGGACTTCTGACTCTATACTATGTGGAACCTAATTTTCCACGGCCGCAATATTTAACTTGTAGTTAGGTTTCCGCGGAAACGATTCTCTTAATATAATTATTTGGCACGCACACTGATCCATAAAGATAAGAATATATAGAAAGTGTGAGTAATCATCAAAAGTTTAAGAGTCCATTTACCTTTACTCGTAAGATACTTATGAGGAATCTAGTTAGTTTTATTGCAAGGGATGCAAGTCGTTAAAATGGATCAAATCATCATCTTTTGCAGGGCTTTTAACAAAATCTGTCATTAGATCCTTTAATGTTCTAACGACAAATTATTCTTAAAATGAAATAATAGTAATTACAATAAAGCCGGAAGGCTAGAATAGTGGTCACAGAATACCACGCTATATTTACGAATACTATACACCGCGTTTGCATAGTACTATGCATTCATTTATAGCGGTTTACATTATTACTTTTTATCTTCTTAAGCCAAATGACCTTTTAGGGAGTTCTGTAATTCTAAATCATTAATGTGCTTATTGTACATATGAAGTAACAGTGCATATCTTGATACAGTTCATTCATTCATTTTTTTTTTTTTTTTCAATAATTATTGGACGGCTTTGAAATTGTAAATTCTCAAGTTACTCAGTGTGTGAATGTTCGATGGTGGATAATTTCGCAGTCCTAATTTAATTACAAACTCGCTAAATTATTTAGTATTTTTCTTACTAGCAGAGCCATATTGTGGATTTCTTCTTTTCATTTTAGAGATTTCTTCAATGAACTTCAATGATTCCTATAGCAATTATCAGGGCTGTCTTGACCAAAAAGGATACTTCGACTTCAATTTGATGTCCCAGTGCAGGAGTCGGCAACCTGTGGTTCGCGAGCCCCATGCGGCTCTTTGAACATGTAACTGCTGCGTTTTAAATTTTATCCCACATGAATCACAATTTGAAATGGAGTTAGAGGACTTAAAAATCAAGGTCATGTGGAGTGCAAGACTAAAATGCCTTAAAACTGAAATTGAGGATTTCGAAAGGCAAAAGGCTGCCCCTGCCCTACACAAATGGACGGCGACAGATGAGTTGAAAAAGCAAGACCAACTTGTGTTCGATGCGTGGTGTAGCTTACCGAACAAGTATACAAATTGGAAAATATTCGCGTTTGGATTTCTCTCAGTTTTTCGTTCGACGAATTTCTGCGGGCAAATATTTTCGAACATGAACTATATTAAAAATAAATCAAGAAACGTATGAACAATGTTTAAAGATGAAAATTACGGCAATACTCGCTTGATGTTGAGCGGCTCGCTCAAGGAGTTCAGCAGCAAAAGTCACATTAATTCGTACCTAACTGGATGTTTGTTACGTTTTTTCAGTATTAATAAATAATATTTCAAAAAAAATGTATATATACACACACACACACAAAATATAGATATTACAAATTATGTAATATATATTTTTTTAATAAAACACCTTCCCACTCTATTCCATTTCTTAACCCCCCCCCTCCTCGAGCCTAGGTGCGGCACTTCGGATTCTATTTTTTTTTTTTAATTAGATCAAAAATGGCTCTTCACTCAAAAAAGTTGCCGACCCCTGTCTTAGTGGGCTCCTCCCGGCCATCTGTCTCACGGTCTCTCCTGTGGAGACCTCTGTCATTTAATTTCTCTTAGATTCTCATTAGATGGTTTCTCTTCTTGAGAGGTAACATCTTCACTCACAACTGTTTAGCAATTTCTACAAAGTTATTCTAAATGACCCCCACAAATTCCTCAAAGCGTGGAAGTGCGAACATATTTGGCCACAATTTCCTCAACACGCCATGAGTACTTGAGGAAGTAAAAAAGGAGGATTTAAGCTAGCTTCCCGCCACCGAGTCTTATCTGTTGCCTTAAGGATAATGTAACCTTTCCGGAATTCCTTAATCCAGGACACTCTCACCTGCAATTTTCTTGATGGCCTTGACGAAAGTTTTTGGAAGATAGTGGCACCTTGAAAGTGGCAATCACCCCTTTATCCATATTTTGCAACAAAGTGGCAAAATGATCACTGAGATAATCAATAATGGCAAGATTGGCCAGGGAAACTACCAAAGATTAGCAAGCTCGGTTTTGTTTTCAGAAGAGATCGTAAAAAAGGAGGATTTAAACTAATCTTCAAAAACTGGTTGGATCATATATGCTTTCTTATTTACCCACCATATAACGAGTATCTTTTTCTTAAATAACCTGCCAGAGTTTTGGCGAACAGCAACAGTTTCATTTTAAGGTCGTCCGTGGCATTCCGCCCAAATCGATAAAGCCGGGATATTTTTGGGACACACGTCACTTCCTTTAAAATGTGTCTGTGCAGGTAGAACAGTGCTCCCCACACCGGGTAGAAAAGGCCCGGGTTCGAATCCCGTCGATGACGCGAGGAACTTTTATGGGCTCTTTTCATTCCGTGTCTGAGTTAGTCGGTCCAGCAAAACAGACAAATCGACCAGAGGTCACACGCAATTTGCAGACACAATGCATATGGGTACATGAAAGAAATTACCAAGTGACCCTAATATAATAGTTTTTTTCCCCTTTAAAATGTATGCCCTGAAAGGCTTCTTTTTCCAAAACAAACCTGTCTTGTCAACATTGTACTTAGTGATGATTGTATTCACTCTCCTCAATAACCATCAACATTTGTTAATTCCAAACTGACAATAATGTATGCCAGCAATCTCTCAAAACACTTACGAAGCCCTAAGTAGTTGCAAGTTCAAATCTGAACCTATTGTTAGTTCTCATAAAAATTCTCTGTTTGTCCATTACTGTTAAATTACTCTGTTTTATTCCATTACTCTGTTTTTCCACCAACAGCGAAAATCTTTACATTACTGTTAAAATTTTAGTTTTTAAAACGATAATTTTCCACGTTGTACAATTGTTTTTGCTGTCTTTTCTCGGCAGAAAACACTTTATTATAATCATTCATACATTTCTGCCTCATGATGAATTCAGCAAAATTAACAGTAAACAAACTGAACACGACGGGACAAAAGACACCAGTTACATAGTTTCCACGTTGCTAAGTTGTATCGCTAAAGATGAAACCGCAAGTTAAAGTAAGATGGTACTTATTGTGAAGAAGTTGTTTTGTGCTAATGGTAACCGGTGAAACGAGGGAGTTTACTTCTTGGGGGGAAAAAGTCGATGGTATGCGAGTACTACTACCTGTATACTACATTGTTAAAATTGTCAAGATGATCAATGGCAGTCCATACGATTATTATAAGTAATAATCGTACGGACTGCTATTTTAGATTTTTTCAGCATTTATATTTTCATCTTGTGCATCAAGTTAAAACGGATAACACTCTCTATTGCTTTCACTATTGATGCTTGAAAAGAACATGCCTGATTGCTGAGAAACCGGCAATCAATTCCATTTCGTTCTGGTATGCACAAAAAATGGATTTGAATGTCAGCTGCTCTATCCGCTTAGTATTAACAAAAATTTTCACCCAAGCAGACACTGTTCCATAGTTATTGCTGATATACAGTATAGAAGCAAAAATACATCGATTCTACATTTACCAGAACAGATCCTGATTGTTTTTTTAATTAAAAATCATAACAATTCCACATTAGAATTCAATACTGAATTTTCTAAGCTTCCAGTGGCTTGCTTCGATCAAAATACGTTTATTAATTTAATTCAATTTCCTTCTTAAGATGATTACTTTCCGGTATAAGAAATGCAGTCTAGAAATCCTTAATTTATAGCCAAAGAAAGCTTCCAGATTTCCAGAAATGATCGTAAAGCGCGAAAAGAATGAACACAGGTTTCTCTGTCTGGCCGAGAGGAGTAAATGTTCTCCAGCAGGAGAATCAGTAGTTCCATCAGAGTTGTTTCGGTAATAAAAGTTGGTATATTGGAAACATACGCTTGGAATGCAAACACGTCTCACAACGAGAAATATTCTAAGAAACAATACAAAAACAACTACTGAAAGATAAGAAATTTTAATTAGGAATGATGCAGCTTTTATTCATAGTTTGTGCAATTTGCTTTAGGATATGAGGCAAGAAGGAAAGCAATCTGTCTTTTACATCGGAAAAGAGCAATTTGGTATTTGCATTGTCGACGTGTTATGAATTCCAAAATTCCTTTATTTGTGCTGACAGCTCATAAAGCAAATAAAACGAGTATAAGAACAATACTGTCTGTTCTTCTTGAAAGTTTTTTTTTTTTTAAAGAAAACTACAGAAAGTAATATAAATGCATTTTTCTTTGACACTCAACTGCAATCTCTGAAAAGCCAAAATCTATTGAATAATATTTATAGATATAATCAAAGAAATAAGGAAAGGAAGGAATTAGGTATAAAAATAATGCGCATATATACTACCTTACGGAAAGTATGGATTAGTTCCTTCTAAGCAGCAGGAGTTTACGTCAATTCCCCTTTCAGTGCAGTTGCCAGATCAGCTCTAGCAGAGAGACATATTGTTAAGGTCTTAATTCGGCGTGTTCCAGTTTATCCCCAAAGGTAGTATGCAGACATCGAGAAATGTATATTATCTTATGTAGGGCGGCTCCAGAACGTTAGTTCAACACCGCCATTGAATTTTATGATAATGCAGAACCTCTGTAGAACAGCCAGAAGTTTGCGTAGTGTTATGTTTGTGCAGTGTTTCTGTGTTGTTTAGTTGTTTCTGGCTACTTTGCTACCAGGAAGGCGATCACCTAGAAAGTCTGCCCAATGCCCGTCTACACCACCTCGAACCGAAGCAATTAAATATCCCCTGTAGCCCCTAAGCCACCACAGAACAGTGAGCACCTCGTAGGCAGCCCTAGCCAAGTGAAGGACAAGTTCTACTCGTATTAGTGGTGAAAAACAACAGAATCTCACATCCACTGGAAGCAGAATGCCAGTGGATGTCAGCAATATCTTGTACCACTAAGAGCTCAACTCAGAGTATCCAGCATAAGATCCCGCCTGTAGCAAAACTGGAGGCCAGCAAAATCCTGTCCCTGAAGGAACTAACATTAAAAAAATAAATAACTTAAAAATAAAATTAATAAAACTAAATAAAATTAATAAAAACTAATAAAACTAAAGGTATACGTGAAAATTAATATAGATTTTGACTTAAATATTAACCATAATAACTCTTCAAAGATGCTTCCCTGATAGCAGAAGAAAATCTAAGTTAAGATTATATGCAAACAGTTGCGAAAATCCCAATCAGGGAAATTCTAAGAGTCTAAGCCGAAAAGATCAAAGTCGAAATCGAGGAAGATCAGGAGGTCAATTCCGAATAGATACTGAAGCTTTCACCCCCACAGAAAAGACAAATGGAGATCTGGATTTTAGATTAATTCTTCTAGGTGGTCGAAAGAATTATCCATTAAAAGTTGTAACTTATGATAACATTAAGACAGGAATGGTCATGGAAGATTGTTGAGAAGTGGCTTGTCTTAAGAGGTTCCGTTTTCTTTTATTGAAAACTTCAGAAGAGAAGAAGGACTGTCAGCTAAGTTCAAAGCATTTCATTACCTTCTACTAGTGAAAAATCCAGTGAACAGCTGAGTTCACTGAATTTTGTAGTTTAGATCTTGAGTCTAAGTATATATTGCAATAATATAGTATGCGTATCCATGTTTCTTCAGCACCGTAGCTGCAGAGCGTGAAGTTAGAAACACCAAACTGAAAAATTTTAAAGCCAACGGAGCCATGTCCTGTCAATAAGAACGTTTAGTCAAGCTGGAAAAATTCACCTACGAACATTCTTACTTGTATTAAAAGTAACCTCTGGTAAGAACTGACAGGTATCATTGCCAGTAGAACTTGTGTCCCAGTGGGTTTGCCACATATTTGTTAACCCGTTCCATATATGATGTTTTCCTCTTTTGGCATCTAAGGAGAGACCACAGAAAATCCCAAGTATCTACTGCGATTCTACATTTCAGCTACATTTGTAGCAAAGGCCTTTGTATATAAGGTTCAGATTCAGAGGTAAAACACCTGCTAAGATCTGCAGGGCTGCAAAAGACCCTGTCTTGCATCCCGCAACATTACTAGAAGCATAACACTCTGCAGGGATATACGCTTGGCCTGGAATTTAACGTTTGTAGCCCTGATAACCAAACCCTGATAATTGAAATGGATGAAAACTGCGTTGTAATATAAAATAAGTCTTTTCCTGTTCAAACACCAATCTGATCTGTTGATTCAAAGAATGGTAGCTGTAAACTTCTTAATCTTAGTAGCCACTCTGTTGAGATAAGAGAAAATTTAAGCGGTCATCTAATATTATGCCAAGATATTTAAATTCAGAAACCAGAGGTATTGTCTCTTCATTGATTTTAATCTTTGGAAGACTTCTGCAATCGAGGTTACTCCTAACGCCATAATTTTTGTTTTGGAAGCAAAAATCCTTAATTTATCGAGCTCTGATCAGTCGATCAGATTGGAGAGGACACCATTTGACTTTTTATTTCAATCGAAAGGCGCAATATGGCCTAAGTAGCCCTTGCGCCAGAAATAACCATACCAATACCAAATCAATCGAAGACGTAATTTCCTAGAGATACAAAGAACGAAATTGTCAGCATATGATACAGTAGAATCCCCAAAGGTAGGCGATTGGATTCAGGTCTGAACGCTGTACTGGCCAGGCGAGTTTCTGGACTTGTCCTGAAGTCCAGGTTTTCCCACTACTCACTGAACAGGATGGAGCATTATAATATTGAAGCTTGGGGGGCTCACTTCCAGAGGGTGGGCGCAGAAGATTTTTCCAAGATGGCAGTGTACAACCAGACATTAATGGCTTTTGTCGCTACAACCAATGGCCTGATCCCGAACCACAGCTCCACAACAAAACCCTTTATCCTCAGAACATTATGAGCAGAATATATTCTCCATACACACAACTCACACACACACGAACACGAGACTCGTCCACAGGACATATTTTTCATTAATAAAATGTTTGAAGGGAATGTTTCACAAGTTATCTTGATGAAAATATTGATAGGAAAGACCTGCAGATCTTAGCAGGTGTTTTACCTCTGAATTACCTCAGTAAAGTTTAGAACCTGTTTATTACTAATAAAGTTTCGGGGATATTTTCTTTTCTTCATTTTAAAGAAAAAAAAAAAAAGCTTCTTCGACGTCACAAAATGACCAAAAGAACAGTTTTGTGTTTTTTGGAGCAGGAAACATCCGCGAAATATATAATTTTTAGACACTATTAGTAATAAATAGATTCTAAACTTTGCACAAGTGAAGTGCTTTTATTTCAAGTATTTTCACCTTTCTACTGTTTCGTGGCCCAAGAACGATGAATCAGGCACCATTGAAAACGATGTCTGGCATTTGTTGGTCTGATGTAGGATTTTGGATCATGAGTTTCACAATGAAAACCATGCCGTGCAGCTCCTTATGGACCATAGATATATGGAGACACAACGTAAAGTTTTCCAAGAACTTCGCTCGGTTCGCAGTGACAATTTGTTGTTATGGCATCAGACAACTAATACACTTTCAAATCCCGTAAGCGTCTTACCGCGACTCATCCTGCTTGTTTGTAATATCTCCGCTATTGCCTGCTTACGTTTTACATGTACTGTAATCGTTAGAATTGTTTACTAGTTTGAGAAAGGTGTCCGAATGGTTTTGGTGGAGTAGCACATTTATTTATATGCACCCAGTGTAAAAAAAATTGTTCTTCTCCAAAAGAGTTAAGGGCACGTTAACTGTCTGAAAATTTGCATGGCAGTTTATCCTGATGACAAATATAAAACATCAAACAGGAAGATAAGCAAGATACAATGCCACTGGAGTGGTCGTTGTGACACTAATTGCAAACAGACTGAATCGGTGAGTCAGTTTGTTGGAAAGGTTTTTAAGATACTACCAACCACGTATACGAGTATCGAATACCCACATGAATGAGCCTGAATGGAATCGCATAGTGTGGCTCCGTGAGGTTGGGTGATCCACCTGGAAAATTCCCGCTAATATTGGACGAGATCCTAGGATATGGTAGATATCCGAACACATCTACGGCCGCCGTATGAAGCATCCAAACATACATCAGAGCACGAGGACCGGATAATTCGCTGGCAGGCGGCTGACAGTTCTGAGTAATTCTCTGAGAAGAATTATGAGTTAAATTTATCAAGGATATAAACAGGTGCTCCTGCTTATATTCAATAAAGACATGCAAATCGAACCCCAGGAATCATGATATTAGCAAGGAATATTAGCAATTATGCAAGGAAGCAAGCTTAAATAGCATCAAAAAATAAATAATAAATAAATTACAACTTAATTTGATCATTCATTCTAATAATTTATCAATACTTATATCAATTCAAACTACTCACTTCCACACCAGTGGAAGTTTGTTCCGATAATCTATCGATATCCAGCTGAAGACAAACTTTTGCACATATATTCTGCAACCGTCCTATTTAAATTTGTGTTGCTTCGTGTAACGCCTGAGAAAAATTACAGATACCATCAGCATTTAATTTATTCAACTCTTAAACCTTTTTTGTAAAATGTATTATATTAGGCAATCCCTGCCATAGTTTGGCAACACCGTTGTTTAATATACAAATAATTTACATAATTCTAGTATATTCCCTTCCCTGTTTTTGTCCAGTTACAGGGTGAGAAACACCCTCTAAAAAAGTAAAGTGCAGCCATCATCAACCCACTGCAGGATGGAAGCCTCCTCAACAATTCATGCTGAGGGAAATGGACCATAATCTGCCACGCTGGTCCAGTGCAGGTTGGCAGATCGACCGTATTCAGCAGTCAGGGGCTTGAACCCTGGTCTACTCAAAGAGCGTGTGCTACTGCACTTCCGCTCCTGCCCACTCGGCTACGGAGGCTGGGCCGACAAAAATAGATATTCATATATCTAAATATATTCATATATATCTGTAATTAGAACATTAAAGAATCTAATGACAGATGTAGCCAAAGTAATTAAACGGTCCAAAGTAATAAGCAGTAATAAATAATTTTAAACCCATTTCAAAATCCACAGTGTCATCAGTTAATATGGCCATGACAAACAACAGTGAAAAACAACCTCCAACCTTGGCGTATGCGCCTCAATCTACACTTTTTACCTTAACAATTAGATCTCCAGGCAGACTCCCAGTTTCCAAATGGTTGATTGATTTGCAGTTTAACGGCGCATTCGTAGCCAAAATGAGCCAAGTCCCTTTTGCTCTAACTCCAGAGCTGTAATTTGTCGAACCCAGCGTTATATAAATTGCAAGAGTAGAAATTAGGCATTGAAAAAGGTATCCTACAATTTACAGGATACTCATTTGTCCCCAACTTATTGCTCTTCTCCGCGACCTTTCCAAAAGTTTTTTTCTCTTTTGGACAGTTCTTTCTAAAATGAAGTTTTCAACCCTGTAGCAGTATTCAAGATGTAGCATAACCACTGCTTTATATAATGGGATAATTATCTCATTATCCTTGCTGACAAAGTTTTTGTATGTCACTGACTAATTTCACATCGGACTGTACAATTACCCCTAAAATTTCCCTCGAGTTCCCTGCTACCCAAACCATATGTTATCCTAGAATTTAGCTATCCAAATGCAGTATCTTAGTTGTCATTTTCAGTTCATGCGAAAATAGTTTATCTAGAACTTGGTGAAATAACACACTCCAGTTTTTGCCTCCTGTTTTTGCTCAAGGTGATCTGACCAGTAGTGTTACGCTGAAACTGTACTTCGACTGGTCCTTCTGCCATTTCGCCAATAGTTTATACAATTCTTATTCCAAAAGAAAAATGGTCGTCCCCCATATCGCAGGTGTCGGACAGTTTCCTCTCTTAAGTCGACACGTTTTCCTGTCTGTTAACTTCCCTAATTTTTCTCCTATTCAAAAACTTTGGAACATAATGGAATGACAACTTAGAGATATTATAAAGGACCAATGGAGGGATATTCTTCAAGAGGTTACAGGCACTTTTCTGACTCAATGTTAAGATCGTAATGACTCCCATTGCAATGGAAGGGGCGGACAGGAGGGTCACAGTACTAATGTATGCTAGGTTGTTTTTTTTATATAAATATGTTCAATTCTGATAATTTCTTCCCTTTAACCTTATGTACTTTTATACTAAAATTCTTATAAATCAATTTACTCTCTTATGATTGGACGCAGTTTCCTGACAGTGAGGGTATTTAATTCGCAATATGTACTATTCCTGTTATTCAATCGTCACTTTAAAATAACATAAATCCGCTTTATAACTTTTCTCCGTTCGTATTTAGGAAAATACCATTAAAACAAATAATTAGTTTTATTTATTTTTTAATTCTTCGCTACAAATTGTAAGGCAAGCCAAAAATTGTCCCCATAACAGAACCACGTGACCTTTGTGCGGATTTTAACACTCCGAATAATTAATTACGCAGTCTATCGTACGGCACTTATTTCAACTACAGTTCGGTTCATTACGCTGATCTGTCTGTGGTTAACTCCAGACCAAATTTTGGTGAAATAATTTCTGTTCGGCAGCCATTGCGAGCGGATTAACTAAAGGGTATGAACAGCCTATTTAGCTTCTATCGCTTCACGCTTGTTACGTTTCCCCACGACGACTTCAACTCTTTCTTCCTCCGAGAATAAATAGCGCTGTCTTGCTTTCCCCGATGTACTGGTTCGCCGATTTCTATCATGTAGATCCACCAGATCTGATCCGTACCGTGGGATCTCAACTTCAGGTATCGCATGACTGAACTGGCCAAGCTCTCCCATATAACTGTTTATTAACTACACATGCATTCATTAAGATACTTAAAGAACTCTTACATAATGGCTTCTCCATTTCCCTCTGCCCGTCTGCCCTTTACTCAGTTCGTTTCACTCCCCTTCCTCCTTCCACGAAAGGAGGAAGGGGAGTGAAACTAACTAGATAGTCATCGGTATCGGCCAAATTTTATTGACGAACTTTGGGCAGATAGTGCCATTCAACCTGTTAGCACACCAAAATTCCTTGCTCGGGCACTTCAAACGTTGTCGTCTTTGTGCCGGTGTGTTCAGGGTAGTATTTTGCAAAGTTAGTATCGCTGCGCCACGTAAGCTGGTTATTCACCCTTTCGTTCTGCGATCTTTTTGGAAATACATCTCCGCTGCCTTTCAACAACACTGGTTTTCCTCTAGCTGTGCATCAGCACAAATTAACTTCGATTACAAATGCGTATGAGCCTACACTTATATTTTAGCTACCTCATTTTGTCCATTAACCAGTTCTTGGGAATCGTTTATTGATGTTTTGTATTCTACATTAGCAATCAATTCATTTCAGTGAAACTGAACAGAACAGTGAAACTTATAGAACAGAACAAGAAATTAACATTTTAGTATAGAGGTAATTAAACTAATCCGTAATAAAGTAATAATAAACTAAAGAGTAGTAATAATAATATAGTAATAATGATAGAGTAATAATAATAAGGTAATAATATAAACTAATAGGGAATAAACTAATCTGTATTAAACTAGAGGTAATTAAACCAATCCGTGTGTGTGGTATATAAAAAATTAAATGATATGAATACAAAAACAATAATACAGCTTCACTGTTTATAATATTTATGACGAAACTTAAAAAAAAGAGAAAATACTGTAATATTCTTGTATTCTCTCTATCTACTGAACTCCTCTGACCCTATGTTGTCGTCCCAGAAATATAAACATAATATTTATTTATTTTATTTTATATAATAAATAAATCAAAATGGCGCTCAAAAAAATTATCATAAGAAAGGGACAAATTTACAAAATCTTCAGCCTCAGTGGTTCATGGAAACAGTATCTGTGTTATCCACAAGTTCGAGCTGAAAATAGTAATATGAATTTTTTTTTTATGGTTAGTTAACAAGCGAGTTAATAAATGTGTGCTTTTCAGATGATTTGGAGGACATTGAGAAGTTAACTCTCCAACGAAAGACATCGAATTAGTCGCGAGAAAGTTTTAAAGAGAAAAAGTTTTAGGTCAGTAAATTTCCTTCTCTTCGCTAAACACTTTTTTCCGAAGAACCTGCATCACTCATCATGTCTGTTTTGTACTGCAATTTTCTTTAATAGTACACAATATCGTAAAGTAACTTATATTCTATTCTTCTGACGTTTTGTATGACATCCGATGTTTTTCTTCTACAAAACAGTGCAAAATACCTTGTACTCTGTAAAATAAATGAATACTTTGAAACAAACATACATCTAAAAACACAAAGAATTAAAACAGTTTAAATATAACATTGTTATTTTTAACTTCATCCCGCTTTAGCTACTGAAGTACATCTCGTTTCTCTCTCTTTCTCTCTCTCTCTCACACACACTTCGTCATATGTTAATATGCATCTTCTTTTCCCCATTCTACCATCAGTCAGAGAGTACAGTAGCTTTCAAATTCATGTTTGAGGTACCAGAGAAAAACGAACAGAAGATATTCAATATCACATATAATTAGTATTTATATTAGGAGTATCGGAATATTCTGTAAGAAATAGTTGTTCAAAACCTTGGTTATACACTGTATGATCTGTATAATAAAGGGTGCATTAACTAGAGGCTTATTGCCATAATGCACAGGGATAGAAACGCTAATGTAATTTTCTAAAAATCTAAAATGGGATATTTTCTATTCATACTATGAAAAATTTTAAATTATAATTGATTATCGCCCTCGAAACAAACGTATTAATAAGTCTTAATAAAGAACGAAGAACTTGTTCACAAGGTTTAAGGTAGTCGGAGAAAGCAACCGAATAAAACAGCGGCTGACACGGAAAGAGAGAAAAAGACACTCAGCTAGCCCAAGATGCAAATCAATAAGTCTGTCTAGTGTTTGAAAGCGGCGGGCTGCATTAAGCAGGTACCTCTTAGGAATGGGAAATGATACAGAAACTTTTGGTTAAACTGATCTACTGAAATGCAGATTTGCTCGTGCGCATTCCCTCTCCCCGAACAGCCCAATTTTCTCTTCTCGAGCATTTCTTCAGTACTTACCATCGTTTGTAAAACCGGAAATGATCCTAATCATCAATAAATCATTACTAAGGGGTGTCAAAAAGAGAATGCTTCAGAATCGCGGCTGTGCAACTGTAAACCCATTAAATAAGACAATTATGCGTAATGATAACTAATGTACAGGGCGTTACTTTAACTGTGAGGTCTCGCTTCAATCTACGAGTCATCAGCAGTGTTAGTATAGGTGAAAGAGAGTGCCTACCAGGTCAAAGAACATTAGTTTCTTTTATTTCACTCGCTGCTTTCGTTTTTAAATACTGGCTGTTTAGATCTTTATCGGGTACATCTTTTTAATTATCTCCCCTTCTTCTGTAGCCCAAATGAGAATGTTATCTAGGCCAGACGTCACTTATCGAGATCGGTGTGATAACCTAGCCAGAATGGCCTGTACTGGCGAAGTTCTTAACGCTGTCGTCGTGTGTGTTGTGTGTTCCCCGCCGCAGATGATGCCACACTAGAGGGAAGAAGATGAGCATTTAGATACAAGTTCTTACGATCATTTCTAATGGCCTCGTCCACCTCCCTTCCTTTTTCTTTTATTTGATCACCGATAATGATCCCAGGGATGAATTCTTTGTGGCAACTATCGTGTTCAAAACCGTAAAGGTCATACCGAGGGTTGGTCCAGGGAGCCATAATAGTTTATCTCTCGGCCATACCGTATATTTTCATTAGGCTTGTTTTACGGCTTCTTTCCTCGATATCACAGTAGGTGAACGTTGGAGGATGGGAAGTGGAAAGACACGTAGAAAATTTGGCAAAATATAATGACAGAAAATCACCTGAAAATACAATTTCCATCGCATTAAAAAACACTCTAATATTACTCTTCAGCAATAGTTTTCGTTATTGTTACCTGTTTAATTGGCGCAGTGTAGCTGCTGATGAGCCAATCCAACCCAAACCAAACCAAACCTGTTTAATTCTACAACGTCTATGACAAAGGACTGCTAATAACAGCAAAAATAATAGCCGCCAATAACAACAGGAGTAATGCAAGCAATAAGCGTTCAAATTAGCATCATAGCAGCAATAAAAAAAAAGTAAATTATTAAATTCTTATGAGTTATTAAATAACTTTTCCCTGAATGTAAACACAATAATAAAATAATCTATTTATTGAGACTAAGGTTTAAAGAATAACTGCATACTTCTTTTCATCAAACATTTGCAATTTTCGGGCAAATTCAAATCTCTTATGTTGGGGGGGATACGCAATTAGTTTTGAAACTGAAGTCTCAGTGAATCGTTTATTTTAAAGTCAGGTGTAGCTCGTTCTATACACAGCTCTCAACAAGGTGGGTTGTTGCTTTAGTGCATCAGCCTCAATTGTGGAGACATTTCGCCACGAGCTGTCTTGGTATTTCACTACTCCAGTGGAGAGGTATATTGTGTTTTATTTAAAGTATATGCCACTATTAAGACTTGGGGTATTGACTCTTTTGAAGTTAATGTGGTCGAACTCGTAATCTCAATTTGGTTCCGGGTTTCGAATCTGAATGGTGTTTCATCGGGCAGGTAGGCAATGAGAAGACCTGAACAACCTCACCCACGCGAGATGTATCCAGAATATTTGAGAAGCAAGATGGTGCAGCGTGTAAAGTCGATAGTTAATTTTTGGTAAAAAGTGAAGTTTCTCCGCAATATGAGATCGATACACAGAGTAGCAAACCCAATTTGTTCAAAGCTATTACAGAAGGAGGCTGTGCTCGGCATACAGCCTCCTCCTTATGATTTCATACAGCTTTGATAGTTTGAGGATTTTTTGCCTATACTTAACTATAGCTTACCCTACTGTATATACTGCATTCTCGTTTCACTAACGTAGGACACCTTCGAAGATCCTGAACTTAGATAAGCTGAGTTTTGTATTCAGCAGTCATTAACAGAAACCCTGGTTCCATAATATGGACCATATTAACAAAAAAATCACGAAGACCATCAATATATAGAGTTAGTAAAGAATATCAAATTCAAAAGATTTCGTAACAACAAATAAATGAATATTAGCGAGCCTGTTAAACTGTTTATAAATTTTAAAGACTGGAGGCTTTTGTTTCTATTAATTTTTCAAATAAAAAGAAGTCTTTTTTTGTTAGAGATTGTTATGTTCAACATTATAAACATCTGTTTCTGTGATTTTTTCTATTTTCATGTCTGTTGTTATAATTCTGTGTTGTCTATCCTTTTTGTGCATCCACAGGGGTTGAAAGGTTATGGAGTTGAAAGATTATCTTACAATGACTTTGTAGAGGGAAAAGTTGTCACATGACCTACGACGAGTGTGGTATTTAGCACATAAAGTTCATTCAGTTCGCACCTTTAGGCGATGCTGTAGAAGTGCAGATGAGGAAAATTTTAACGATTTGACAAAAAAATAAAGAACCTTTTAGTTCCAGAATCTCGATCAAATGCCTAGGCAATTGTTATACGTCCATAGCAGCATTTTCTTGTCAGTTTTTATATTTTTTAAGTTGGTTTCCAAATACCGAAAATGAAGGACAACCAAAAATCATATATATATGTATTTTATTATTATTCAAACGTA
This sequence comes from Mastigoproctus giganteus, assembly GCF_048544385.1. NCBI lineage: Eukaryota > Metazoa > Arthropoda > Arachnida > Uropygi > Thelyphonidae > Mastigoproctus > Mastigoproctus giganteus. The sequence goes on along the minus strand of NC_143584.1, from coordinate 63,551,335 downwards.
CTTGGGTAAACAGCGATATTGTTTCGGGATGTACAAGGCAGGGCGGCTACCCTAATATCTTGCGGGGTAATGTACATCTTCACTGTTGCGCACGAATGATCTTTAACTGATGAATACGTGTTCATAATTTTGCTGCATATTTCTGCTACACTATATCAGCTTCATTAATAAGATGTTTGTGTGTCATAACACAACTTTAAAAAAATATATATTTCGTGTTTACACCATCAGGTAGCATTATTTCGTTAAAAGCGAGGATTATTTTGCCCACCTCCGGTTTTCCTCCCTATTTTTTATTTTTTTATTTTCCATTTAGGGCCGCTCTGTAATTTCTTTCACGTTTCGTGAATTTAATTTCATCCCTGGAGCGTATCAAGCCCCGTTGAGTGGCCAGCTAGCGATGCCAGGAGATAAGGGCTCGGAGACATCGCGTGCTGCGTCCGGCCACCAGATGGACTCTGTTTCCTGGCTAACGTACGGTGAAGTTTTTCTTTTTTTTTGTGTTCTTCGGGAGTTATTTTTATCATTTTTTTTACTCCCTTTATGAACTTCTCTACAACTAATTAGGTGAAGGCAATACAAGCTGATATCCCGAAAAATAGTAGACAGTGTTTTTGACAAAAAGTCAAAACAAATAATACGAACCTTACTTTAATTCAAAACGGCTTCTTCGTTTTGTTCCTCATCACCAAAATTCCCAACGGTTTGCTTTTCCTGCAAAGTAGTATTTATAATCATATGTTGTGGAGTTTAAAACTACTTCCATTTAATCCTCTTGTACAGCTGCTTATCTTAGAATTTCTGTCACCTTTCTATTTATGCTTAAAACGAGCATCAAATTCTCAGCGGATTTTATAAATTCTTTTATTAGCTTCCCAATATATTAACTGGACATGTTCTGTTCTTTAGCGTGGGTTTAACAGCATTGTATTGAACAATCACGGATGAAAATATAACACCGCAGTTCTTTCCTAATAATAGTAATAATAATAATATAATAGTCTTTATTAAATTCATTAAACATTACAAAAACACGACACCTCAAGATGTAAAAATAAGAAAACTAATAATCATAAAGATTCCGAAGTCAAAAGAAAAGGGAAAAACAGTTAATAAACAACTCAATTTATGTGTTCATTAGTAACTAGCGATCTCCTTATTAAAAGCATATTTAAGGAATAAGTTTTTGTTTTTTTAAAGTCCAACTTGAAGAGGGCGACGTAGTTGAGTAATCAAAATCGAAGGTCTGGGTAGTGCACGAGTTTGAATTAACAGTCGTTCAAGCTCGCATAACTGTTAAATATGGCGACGTTCTTGTATTCGCTGTATCTTGTAAACCCTTCTGAGGTATTAACGGAAAGTTTATTAATAAATGGTTTACAAGACAATTTGTATGTCTTAAGCCTCTCTTTTTCCCCAAAAGCAAATTAAATTTTAATTTCTGAACTAGAAATAGAATTTTGTATTTTTTGTTTTGATTTGTTCAGAACGTACAAATCAGGAAGGCTATAAAAGCTCATATTACTAACAACACCATTATTTTATACTCTGACGCCATATACATATAACGTTTTCTTTAGGTATTTTCATTAACGCAATGCGCAAGTTTGAACGATTTGGAGCAGTGAATGGTCATGGAAGATGATAAGAGGTCAATCGCAAGTTGAGATGGCCAGAGCCTTAAAAGTATAGAGACGAGTAATTTCAAGCTAATGGCTACCGTATGAAGATGATCTTCAATCAGGAACGTTCGTGAAGTGCATCGAAGACCGTGGAGTACAATGTTCGCCAGTCGCAAAATTAACATAACGATCAATAAAGAATTTAAAGGCCTTCGTTGCCCAAGAGTTTTTAGGCCCATATTTGACATTTCTTATTATCTGCGTGAAAATTTAGGTGAAACGAGTCCCATCAGCACGTAAAATGTTCCACGGGATTCTGGATCTGATGTTTCATGAAAAAAAAAAAAAAAATTACGCGGCAAAATGTCGCTGGAAAAGTGGAAGGATCTGGAGATAACAGCTATGGGTGATCTTGTGGATGATCTTGCATGGAATTTACAGATGTAAGAACTACTCTTGCATTGCTTTTTTACTGCCAAAGCAAATTCAGCAGCAGCAATGATATAAGTAAATTGACAACGTTGTGTGACAATTTGTTTGATTGGCAGCACTGCTAAACAATCTGTTGCTTCAGATTTAGAAATCATATTATTATGAAGGCTATGCGGCGTTGGTATATGTCTGTAAGATACTCTTCTGTCTGTGTGGTCATCCCCGGAGTATAAACAGAAAATTTATTTATGTTTTATGGTCAGTTTGCCTGACTGCTGGACGAGTTTGTGGAGGAAAATCTCGCCCGAGACTGACTAACTCGGCCGCGGTAAGAAACCACACCCATAAAAATTCCCCCGTCTCGTGGGAATTCGAACACAGGATTTTTCATGCTTTGGATACACCCGTTTGCACTCCAGCTGATACGGTAATCAGGAAGTTAAGTATTCGTTCTCGTAAAGTATTCATTCTTCTAAAGAATGAATACTTTTCGATGGTCCGAAATTTCCTTAGAGCGCTCTTCTGTTATTTTAAATAACGCAAGGGGATTATTATTATTTTAAATTTCTGGAATCGCTTCAGCGTGGTTCACAACTGGTTACTTCTGAGGGTGCGTTTGAATACGCTAAGTTTAATATGTATCACCATGCATATACGGTTGCTGATTAATAAATGAAGTGAATGTGTTTGTTATAGAATATAAGGAGAGAATAGTGTCATTGCTGCATAGCTAATAAACTTGTATCATCTGACTGTGTTTGATTATAACAAGGGATATTCATAAAGGAATATTTATACAGCGTTTGAGTATTTATAATTTTAAGATAACCTTAGAAGTTCAACGGAATACAGGAAACGAAAAGCTTAAATTGTTCAAATGTTAGCGATATGAATGGAAAATCTACTCTATAGCAAATAAATATAAACTTTGGAGAAGTCTGGTTTCGAGTCCTGTCCAAAACTGGAGGAATTTCTAAAGGACTCTCCAAACGCAGTGGGTCAGTCGATCTTAGGTGGAGGGAACGGGATTCCCCTGCTTCACTTGCTCCTGTTTTTTTTTTTTTTTTTTTTTTTCCAGCATGCACAACATGTAACTGTGAACTCACGTTGGAACAGACAAAATAGATATAGGGATGAAGAGCAATGGGAAGCTATCGCATCAACCCTGTACAATCTTTCATGTCAGCATGGGCGCTCTCTGCACCCGAATCGCGAATCCTCTGTACCAGAAGGAGCGATCATGAGAAGGAAAAAGAATGTTTCCAATGGTAGAGGGCTAACATTACCGTATCCGAAGAGAGTTATTGTTAGTTTTTGGGGGCATCAATGACTCCGTCCATATTATTGCGTCATTGCGTATTATGATTGTAGAAATTCGCGTTCAAGGACCGATTTGCAAGTTTTGTGGGTTGAAAAACCGGGAATAATTCACGGGGAAGAACACCACTCACTCTATCTGAGATCGGCTAACTGCTGTCCCAATTGAAAAGACCTATAGAAATTCCTCTAGTGTGTGACGGGACTTGAACCCTGACCTCTCTGAACGCGTGACAAGTGGTGAAATCATTATGCTGTCACGGTGGGCTCCGTGGAGAGCGAGACAGCTGAGATTGACTGTGGGTACAATGCTGGTTAATACAGTGTACCACGTATTCGTGTTTAGTGGTAAAGTTAAAGTTATACGAGTGCGCCATCATCAACTGTGAGACAGTCTGCAGAAAATATAACTAAGACTTGGATGTAACATGCCAGTACAACTTTAGGTAAAATATGGTTGTGGGTTAGTTTCTGACCAATGATGTTGTAGACAATTTCTTTCTGTTTGCGAAGCCAAAACGTTCTTTTTAAAACATATATACTATATTTGATGATATTGAAATTGCGTTCCAGAACAGGAATAACAAAAAAAGTTTCCCGAAATGCACACAGACTGGTAGGGACAGCTTCAGACAGAATAAATTTCATTAGTTTAATTCTTATTAAAAAAAAAAAAAAAAAAAAAAAAAATGAGTCATTCCCATTTACTGATCAAATTTCGTATATGAATTTAACCTGCATGAAAATTATCCAGCATAATCATCCTTACATTGATTACTAGATGCGAAGGGAAAGAATAATATATAATAAGGGAGCTATTTAATAACGTACGAAGAAAATCTCTTCGTATGTAGTGGAAATCGAACTCATGTTTCAACTTTTTCCATCGTCTACAAATGAGGACATTGAGCCTTCCCATCTGGGCGTGCATATCCGTAACAGTATATTAATGCATCCAAGCTGCTAATTAAGACAAGAGATATGAATTTCAGAAACTAATGTAATATATACAGAAATTAGGAATGTTGCTTAATAGCAGAGTATGCTTAAGAGCGCGCACACACACACACACACACACACACTTTCTCTCTCTCTCTCTCTCTCTCTCTCTCTACTGAAACTGCTTCTGTTTCTTTCCCGAGAGCTATTAATCACATGACTAGTTCAAGGATAGTGCGGGTATAAGTTAAACTGAAAAGGAGCAGCTACTTACATTTCCCAAGCTCTATTTGTGCTTTAAACATCTATAAGCAAGACGATGAGAAGCCAACTAAACTCACTCTAAAAGCCACTTCTCAAAACAAATGGGCTGACGAGGTGTCCAGAGCCGTCCTGTTCCCAAGTATCTGTCACTATTAATAAACACAACGTAATGGCCGACGCACACCTAACTTCATGGTCATAAATTAAAGGAAATTGATGGTAATATGTCAAGTGGACCGTTTTTGATCGTGCAGATAAGTTTCATTGGTTCTTTCCAAATGATGTTATCTAATGAACAGTAAGGAAGAGGGGAGAATAACAGAAATCGAAAATTATTTTGAACGCAGCCTTCAGGTTGTGGAAACAGTAGCATATGCGTTCAATGCTTTTCAAGATTAATGTGTTTCAGATTTTGCACGATCCCCTCTTTTTTTAAGTTTCTAAATTTTCTAAAAATAATTTAGAAAACCTCCATTAAAATGGAATTTAAATATAATTGGCACAACTATCGATTAATTGAGATTTTTAAGACTTGACTGGAATAGCTTTTAAGATATCCGAGTTTCGATCAGCGAGTTGTGAAAATAAAACACCTGTGAGTTATAGGTATGCGCTAATATGGCGTTGGCCACCTTTTTCTTTTAAAGTTTGTACGTGGAATAGATTTCGATAAATTTTGAATTCTTAAGAGGAATATTGGACCACTCTTCATGGAGGAACGTTCACCTTCACTCAAGCTCCTTGAGTGAAGAAGGTAGAGGAAGTCTACTTCTCACTCTCCTCTCCAAATATGCGCATAGTGATTCAATAACGTTCACGTCTGGTGATTGTGCAGGCCATGGCAGATGCTTAGTCTCAGTTCCATGCTCCCAAACCAAGATTCGACTCATCTGGCTGTGTGTATTGAGCAATATCATCTTAAAACAACATGGCATTGTTTTTGGGAAACAATGTTTGCACCATGGGATGAATCTGGTCATTCAGAATATCAAAGTAATCAGTGCTGATCCTCCCCCATGGTTGATGGTTGGTACAAGACAGCCAGGATCCTCTGGAATTTACTGCAGTGAAGGGAATCTGTCCTTGACCAATGTATCACTATATTTATATTTGGTAGGATAAATAAAGGCTGATGCGCTTCTTTTGTCATTTACCAAACATAAACTGTCCCTGATGTTGGAAAAGTGTGAATGATGATGATTCTGAAATTAAAACATGTTTCCAATCATCAAATGTCCAGTTTTTGTTCTTACACCACTGCATCCTCCTTCTAGCATTACCATCAGTAAGGAGTGGCTTGACAATAGCGGCTCTGCCATAAATTTCAGCTTTATGAAGGATTGCTGAAACTCACATTAGGTTCTGATGTAATTTTTTGAGGCAGTAGTTTTATGTTTTCGGGCTACAACCCTTTTCGATGTCCGGTGGCGTATTTCAGTCAGCTTCGATTTTCTTCCACAGTTCGTCTTTATCAGATTTTGTTTTTCCGTAATTGGTAAATGCAGACATCACTTTCGATGCAGTTGCTCTGGATACATTAAACAAATCAGCAGTGTGAGTCTCCGATGGCCCTGAGTGCAGCAACAATTTGACCAATTTGGAATTCAGACAGGCCGGTTATTTTCTTCATGTACCTTTTATATCACCTCTAAATAAACCTCAGCTTTTATTGTCTCTCCTTCACAGTACTACCTCCGAGAAACAAAAAAAATCATCGCTGCATATTCATAAACACGTCACACAGCCATTAAAAAACTAATACTTTCATATCATGTATTTCCATTGTTTTGTCCACCTTCTGTATTTGCAGAAGAGTCCAGAGCTTCCTGTGCCGTTGTATGAATAGTGTCAGTCAACCGTTATTTTTCTTTCATGGCTCGATGCAGTTATAACAATGCAAAAGAAATTTTGGGGCGGGCCAAAGGATTTTTGCTGTCATTATTGCTGTTGCGAAGTGTAGTTCGGAAATACATTTTGAAATACAGTTTTCTGAAAACTAACGGATATTTGGTCTGCATCAGATTACTTTTTAACGACATTCGCTTATAACGGGAGAAGGAAGAACAGAGAGAGAGAGAGAGAGAGAGAGAGAGAGAGAGAGAGAGAGAGAGACTGATTTCCAAAACCTTCGAATAATATCATATAGTAGGCTCATTTTTTTTTTTTTTTTTTTTTTTTTTTGTTTGCTTGCTTGAGAATTGTTTGGACACACCTTCATCTATGACCACAATGTGCGATATATATGGTAACCAAGTTATCCAGTTCGAGGATAGAGATAAATCACAACTCGCTGATCGAAACTCGGATATCTTAAAAGCTATTCCAGTGAAGTCTTAAATATCGCACTACCTACAGTAATATTTTTATAAAAGTGAAAATGTTTGAAACATTTGTTTCATTGTCGAAAAATGAGACAAATGTATGTGAGACTTCGTTTGTGACTGGATTTACGAGGTCCTGTCGCGCTCTCTTGAATATTTTGTACATTCAGAGAGGATATGTCTGACTGTAAGCACAATGTCAAAGTCATAATACCGAGGGGGATCATCCGCTTTTAAAGGATAAACATGAGAGATATTTGTATGGCCTATTCTCGGACGAGTTAATATTGCCTCCTCTTTGCAATTTGATATGAAGTTTGAAGCCATTGTTTGACGACTGGCCTGATACGTTCGGGCTTATTGGTATGTTGATTTTGTCAAATCAGTTGCCACTGAGATTTTTTCTGGATTGTTGGTTATGGCCTGAGTGCATTTGGCAATCGGGTAGCCTTGTTGGCTAGTTCATTGCCTGGGAGTGCTATACGTCTTGGGACCCAACAGAACTCCGTGCTTTTCCCAAGTTCCCTTAAGGTATTGAATGAGGTGATTAATTCCATTAAAACTGTTTGGGTGGTGTTCATGCCGTTTTTCGGGGCTTAAAGCAAATTTCTAAGCAATTTTCTCAGCCTTAACGAAAATGAAAACTGTGCTCTTTTGGATGTCAGAGGTCTCAATATACTTTAGGGCACCTGAACTACTGTTAGTTTAGCAGAAAATATACTGAACTCGTATGGCAGACGATAGGCCAAATGCGATATTTGTTTGGGAAAAACTATCTATTCTAACATGGGTGTCGTTCTTCGAGCCATTTGTGCACAGGGCAGCATATACTGGTGCATAAACTGGTCCACTAGTTGCGAAACTGAACTAGTGGTACAATTGCAAGACTAGCATACACTAGTTGCGAAACTGAACTAGTGGTACAATTGCAAGAAATTTTCATCATGCAGAACAGATTTTCTCCATTCACAGAGGTATAATTCACATAGGGGTGGAGCCACGTTCGAGGGAGCAGGGAAAACTATAGTTGTATTTTCAACATTATCAAAAAGTCAGGTTTAAATCTGCTAACAGTTGTTTGATTCTCAGGCTTAGAGGTTGGTTAGCAGTAGGGCAGATTTGGTATAGGGTATAGTACTGGGGAAATAAAGTGTTTGTTACTTTGGGTGTTCAGGCGTAGATCTAATTTTATTTAGACTATGTATTAGAGATGTGCGTTATACTCCTAGGGCAATGCGTATTGTACTATGGTGAACGGGTTCTATCCAGCGGAGGACACAGTCTTGAAGATCTATACACTGGTGCTCCATAATCTAGTTCAGATATTATCAGGACTCTATATCACAGTAAAGGCAAGGAGATCGGCTCCAATTTAGTTGCTCAGAGAACTCGAAAGATGTTTGCTCCTCCAACTCGTTATGGTTGTAATCTCTGGATTGATTTCTAGCTGGTTGGCAAGTATTCTGGAACTTATGTGTGGGAAGTGCTACTTGTTTTTTCATTTCAGTAACCAATATCTACGGCAAAGATTGCCTTCTGTTAGGCTAGGGCTGATGCCTATATTTCAGCATTATAGTGTTTCACCTCGGTGCTTCGCTCTTTAACCCATAGCAGATGCTGTTTGCAAGTCCAGTGTAGACTGTTAAGTTTCTGAAGAAGCATTTGAATTTGTGGGTCAAAGCTCAGTTTGATATTAAATATTACATTTAAATTCTTATGATCCGTAACGATAAGAATTATTTCCGCTCTTAGCGTTAGTTGTGGCTTGTTGGTGTCAACCTGAGAAAGAACATTATCAGGACAGTTTTATCCAGGTTAAGGAGGAAGAAGTTAAATTTAAGTACGTTTTTCGTCGAATCAACAAACTTCTGGTTGATTTGGGTCAGCGCAATTTTGGATTTAAGGGTTGGGTCAGAGGCATGAGGGTCTTAACGTCACCGTGAACGCAAAAATCATCTCAGCACTTTATAAAGTGAATTAAGATAGTCGAAGAAGAAAAAGCCTGATAGGACCTGTCAGGCCTGTTCATACCGCAAAACAAACAAACCGATAACAGAACACACGCAGTTTACGGATAGGTACCTCGTGGTCTTAGTTTCCACTTTTCAAAATTCAAAACAAACAAAAAAATCAATAGTGCCCTAATAAGAAATAATTTCCATGAACGTAACACCAGAACTCTCTCTCTCTCTCTGGGAAAAAAAAGCACATTCGCAATAAACACATAAAATATGCAGGGAGGCAAGAGCGAGTTAGTAATCTCCGTATGTATTCAAAAAACCAATTAAATTTTTAATAATTTACATTTCCGTTTCAGAAATGTAACGGAAATGTAAATTATTTCCGTTACACGGACTATTATACCTTTTGATAACAGAAACACAATTTTTAAATTATATTTGATTTTTTTCTCTTATTGATAATTTAGAGAGATAAAAAAAAAAAAATTCTTTGTATTTTGCTTTGAATTGCATCTGTATGTTTCAGACGCATAAAAAAGATGTACACTGAGTGATCACTGAATTATGATCACCCCTATGGAAACTGAATGCAACCCGTTGACCACGTGAGGTACAAGAGTGCGCACTTAGTCGACCTACGTAGCATAGATAAGGTATCAGTGGTTCAGTATTTAGTAAAATTCCGAGCGTGATGGGTAAAAGGAAGGATTTATTGGACTTTGATAAAGGACAGATTGTGGATGCTCGACGAGCTGTTGCCATCATTTCCCAAACGACTGAACAAACGACTGAACCGCCGTATTTAAAGTGTACCAGAACTGGCGTCAAAATGGTCAAACAACGACCCGACGGCAAAACTGCAAAAGTATCAGCGAAAGGTTGATGTTAGAGGTGAGCGCCGGGTCCCACGACTAGTACAGGTGAAGCACTGTTGAAGAGTTGACTACCCAATACAACATCGACCAACCCGGAACAATATCTGGCATGACCATGCGACGCACGCTCACACGTATGGGTTATACCAGCAGACGACCCCTACGGCATCCTCTCCTAACCAAGGTTCATTGGCGTAAAAGACTCGCCTGGTGCAAAGAGCATGCAAGTTGGACATCAGAAGACTGGAAAGTGTGCTGGTCGGATGAGTCACATTATTTACTCCAAACCGTGGATGGTCGTGTACGGATTTGGCGTCAACAACAGAGGCTCTTGATCCATCATGCATGTTATCAAAAGTGCAGGCAGGTGGAAGCGGTTGTATGGTGTGGGGCATGTTTCACTGTCAGGAACTTGGACCCCTGGTGCATGTGGAACAACGTATCAGTGGTCTCCGCCATCGTCAACTGCTTGCTGACTGGGTACACCCCGCTATGTTACACTTTTTCCCGAATGGCGATGGTGTTTTCCAAGATGATAATGCGCCGAACCAACGCGCACTTATTGTGCAGGAATTGTTTGAGGAACACAGTTCTGACTTCCAGCATATCGATTGGCCTCCGAACTTCCCCCAAAATCAATTCCATAGAGCACTTGTGGTACCCTATGGAAAGGCATATCAGGCGTCTGGATACACCAATCTCCTCCATAACTGCATTTCTGACCGCATTACACAGAGCTTGGTTGGCCATACCTCCCGAACGCTTCCGACATCTTGTTGAATCAAAGCCACGTCAGATAGCTGCTGTACTGAAGGCAAAATGAGGACCTACGAAGTATTAGGTAGGTGGTCATAATTCAGTGATCACTGAGTGTATATAGTAATGTTGTATGCATGATCCTTATGAAGAGTGTCTGCATCACTATAATTGTATTACCACGATATTACCCATAATTGTAAATAATATGAACATGCTATCAGGATGGGATTGAGGCATAAACCAAATAAACAATGGCTTGGAACCTCGATATCTGAGGGGGGGGGGGTCTCCTTCACGTTTCCTTTTGTGAACTTAAAAATCTATAATTACGTATTTTTGTGGAGGGGTTCCCTTCACATGCTTTGACTCAGGGCCTCATCTTGTCTAAATCTGCATCATATGCTCAGTGCTTTGCAATTAATGTACTACGAGCACACAAGGTAGGCTATATTTTTTTTACTGCTTTCAAGTTAATTTTCTGTCAGTATATCTCATATTGCTGCCGAAAAGAGAAAAAAAGATTTGGCGAAGTTACTTTCTTATCTCTCCTTTATCTAAATTAAATTATGATTTTTTTTAATTTCAAAAATCAGCATTATTATTTCTACTTACGATTATTTACATTAACCACAGCAGATTTATCGCAATACTAATGCACACCAAAATAACAAACGTACAGCGTATTTGATTTTCTTGTTCTTTCCACAGTCTAATTATATAGTTTGTTTTAGTGTAGACGCCACTAAAAGTTTTGTCTGTAATAATCCATTATACAATAAACTATAAGGTCTAACAAGTAATTGTGTCTTAGGACTAAGATACAGTTGCAGTACAATTTTATGGCAAATAACACATCCAACAGTGTCCATCTTTTGTAACAAATAATTCATCCAAATGGTCTACCCACTCTTCCAGATTGAAACGTGACGTGAAAGTAATTCTATTACTCTGGCTTCATAAAATTGAGTTGCACAGAAAAATATTTCATAGTTTTCAAGAAATGAAATATGCAAAGTTAGGCAATGCAGTGGATGTCAGCGCTGGAATGCCGATACATTTCTTGAATAGGACTTTAAATTGTCTTTGAAATCAAAGGGAAGATCATAATGCGAAGAGGACGACAAATAAACACAGTTTAATGAATAAATTTTAAGGAAAAAAAAAAAAAAAAACAGATTAAAAATGCAAACCCGGCTGTTTATTGTACATAAAACTGCCTTTATGTATATCAAGGTTGAAGAAAAAAAAACTAGTTTAAAATATTACATTTTTAATACTGGATTTCTATATAATAGACAGACACATATATAGAGAGAGATAGACAGGAAACAGGAATCCCTGATCAATAGAACACACAGGTAAATATGACTGACACCATTCATTCCTCCATGGACCTTTAATTGAAATACAAACTGGTGTCTTGGGTTGCTGGCGCGAATGTAATGTTACCTCGATAGTGCATATTATCTTTTATCACAGCAGTGTGAACGAGGCTGGGACAGACGCTAGAGAGGGTTGGAGATGACAGCACCTGTCTTCATGGAAGTCTCCCATTCCAAAGAGCTGACGTTAATGAAGAAGCCATCTGTTCCACTACATTAAGTGACGGACAACCGCCGCATCCTCGATTAACCTAATTTGATTTCGAAGCAAGGAACGGTGGCCAACCAGGAATATGGACTCTGCCTCCATCCCCAAACAGCTCTCTATCCAGGAATGTGAGAATGGCAAATACTTAGTGCACTCTGTGGCGTCTTCGATTCCCTAAAGGCCTTCTCTGAGCATGGCAGTAACTGACAGGGGGGTTGCGCTGTTTCATCTACTAGAAGACGCCTCTCTTACCGTCTGCAAAAATACTTGTCAGCGACGAGTGATGAGAACAAAATGATAGAAAATGTCGCCAGACAGTTACGTGCTGTCTGAAACTTTTTATCTCTATTCTGTGTGCCATAAGTAGACCTGATGGTCTCTAGTCTCGATATAGGTACAGGTTTTATTTCTCTCTCTCTCTCTCTCTCTCTCTCTCTCTCACACACACACACACACACACACACACACACACACACACACCTTTTCATTATTGTATTTTAAGTCTTCTGAGAATATTACTTGGTATCTACTGGCAAATTATTACCGTTTATTCAGCAAAATTATTTTCTTGTAAATTACAAATTATTTACAGTAAACTACATTGGTGCCAACACAGTATTCATATATTAGTAGAGCACTACAGAAAATCATAACACAATGCTTGCATAAATTATGTGTACACGCATATTTAAGCATACACTCTACATTAGTAAACTTATCAAAATTTTACAGCAAAAGTGTAAATCACATAACACTTGATAATCGGATAACATAAATATATTCAGTAAATGCGTACTAAGCATAAATCTTTCATAGGTTCATTAATCAAAGGTTGTTTTCAAACTGTAGATTAGCGAAAGAAACCATCTTTTTGTGTTCCCTACCTTCACATATTCCATGAAGATCAATGTAATCGATGTCCCTGTAATTTGGCAAATCTGAATGTGTTAGCTGGTACTCAAAGAGCGTAACTGATCAAGAGATGAACGCTTTATGAGAGTTGCGCTCTTTGCTGGTTAGCTATTCTTCTGATCGTGTTAGGTAGCGCGATGTCTAGTGGCTCCAGTCTTTCCGTCATAAGTTTAGCAAAGGTGACGATGTTCTAGGTGGCAGTAATTAACATTTATGGGGGTTGTTTCCAAGAGTGAGATGAAAACCGCATTGAAGATGTAGCTCCTCGAATGAGATAATATCCAGTAACATATATTATTTAATTTAGCCAATGTTATGCCAATAATGGCTGTAACTTAACTTAATTTTACAAATTAATAAATTATTATAACATTTCATGTTATGTACATAACGTGAAATATATGTTTAACATGATATAGACACCAGTTATTCAAGGAGGAGGGGGGGGGGTTAACTTCTAAAGAAATTTCCATAGTACGGAGCTTAAAATAACTCAGTTTAGCAAACAATACCTCTCTATGAATCCATAAAATATGCTGATATCAATGTCCGCATTTTTTAGGAGTCAACACTAAAATTCTTTTGTTGTCACATGAGAAAGACCAAGCGGGAGGTGTAAGGGTTTCTCACACTTAAAAAACTGTATTGGAATGCACGCAATTTTCAGACCGACACACCCTATGTCTTTAACTGCCTCCGATCTTACTGTAAACAAGCGAATCATATACAAGAAAGGATTTCCGAATCCTCCTTCGACGTACTGCTTTCTTCTGAACTATAATAAGAAGGAGCGGTACTGGACATGAAGCTTCAAATAATTATTCTGTTCTTTTGAACAGAATAATTAGTTATTTGAATAACATATCCCATAAAAGACAAAGTACGTTAACAGTTATAGAGTTGCTTTGTAAATTTACATACGACTAAGGAACAGAAAATGTCTTTTATTTCTCAAAATACAGGATAAAGCATTCATTGTTATATTGTGGTTTAAAGTCGTTTTTAGACTTATTTCTTAAAAAGAAATCCCCTAGATTTTATGGTCGTTTTAAGCGACTTCTAAAATGGCAAGAAAACTACAGAAAGTTTATTTGAGGCGAAGGCTCCCACAAATATTCGATTATGATGCCAAACTTCATTCATTCGGTATCAATTAACTTTCAGGCTCACCAATTACTGATCCAAACATAATTCATTCTTCATCGATTCTGGTTGTCAGTTTCCGAACACCAAACTAGCACATACCAACAGGCATTCAAAACAGTAGGGCAAAACAATGTATATACAGTGTAATATTAGTGTGGAGTTAAACTGCTCAATGCGCTACTTACAATTACCTTTTTTACCTTCCAGCTATAAACAACTTGATTGACAACACCGCAGAGAGGCAGACGAAACGCGACGATGTTCCCTCCTTCAAGCCGCCGCCTTCATCTCCTATCGTATCGGACACCGAAAGTTTATCTCCTGGGCATTCTCCATCGCCTCTTGATCCGCCTCTTCCGCTGCATGCTGGCGGGAAGGACGGTACAGACGAAGACTGCCAGCCTGTAGCGGTCAGCGAAGACACTTCAGATAGCACCGCAGCCAGGGAGGACACCGAGTCTCCGCTTGCATCTACGGGATCATCAGCCAGTAAAACTTCCGTGAATCCATTTGCCAGCGGGTTGAAACCTCGATGCAACTGTGATGAGCTCCTCACGGTGGACTGTCATCTGGAGAACAAGGACTTATGGGACAAGTTTCACGAACTAGGCACCGAAATGATCATCACCAAGACTGGCAGGTAAGCGATACTTTTAAACGACTTAGAGAACAAAGGAAAGACGAATTTCTGAGAGTTCGCTTGTGTAATTGACAGACGACTGGTCAAGGAATTTTAAATCTACATTTTTACGAGAAATATTACAGTTATTCCGTTATTAATACCATGGGTTACCTGTTAAAACCGAGCTTAGTTATGCGGGTATATGCATAGCCGACATAAAGTTAGTTGAGCAATTAACATAAAGACATGTTCTACTGATTACTAAATGTGACCTTGGTAACATTATTCGACTATGTATAATTGTAAATTCATATAGACCTCTCAGACACTTGTTTATTGAACGGACTACTATTGAAGTTGCGGCATGATAAGCAGTGGTGTAGTGGTACATTTATTCAATGTTGCATTTTACGATATAACAAGAAGAATATGAACTATGCGAATTCATTACAAAGTAACTGTTTTCATTTTTAGACTGGATTCCATTATCTAGTTCGTTAGCAGACCACACAGAATAGTTATTCCATCATTGCACTGCACAAAGAATATCGCTTTGAATTTTTATTACCCATTAAGGTAGCCAGTTATTAATTCCATTATCTGCCTACATAAATTAGTCCGAATGAATTTCGAGATAATTATGCAAACAGTTTTATAAATGCCAAGTTTTACTAACAAATATTAAAGTACCACACATCTTGCACTCTGGCCAAATGGAGAGACAACGTATTTTTTTCCATTACATTTATCTCCCACGATTTTTAATCAGTACTGTTCTGTGGTTATCTAACGATGATCAAACCAGCTAATCGTTGCTGGTCTGTGTGCCTCTGGGTAAAGGGGAAACACTAATGCGAAGATTTGAAAATTTCCTAATTTTCTAAGGGAGGAAGTAAGAAATAAATCAAGAAGAAGAAGAAGAAGAAGAAGAAGAGGAGGTCGCATTTTTAAAATCTGACTATTTTAAACTTGTAAACAATATTTTAGACGGGAGGGAGAGGAGTATTTATTCCAATCGAATGTTATAATATTCTTTAGGTAAACTGATAGAAGAACATCTGGAATCATGCACAAATAAAACATCTCAAAACGAAATAATCAATCACGTGCCTTGCAAATTTTGATGTATTATGCCTAAAATTCTTCCAACTGAAATACGTACGAAAGTGCCACTTAAAAGAATTAACACATCAAATATAAACGGAACTGCCTTTCATCCTTTATCCAGAAGATGAAGAATATACTCGGTGGACATCAGCATTTCACTAATATACATTAGCATTCCACTAATGTACAGGGTTTTCATTCGCGTCTAAAATAATAGAGACTGTCAGCAGCCCGGACTCCAGGAGATGATGGTGTGGGGACTTAAAGAGTGTTTCTTAATTTCATAAAAATAGATCGAAGTAGGGGACCCATACGCAAAATAACGCATTCGATATCATCATGCAAATATCCACTGGGCGTTCTTGTATACACATGCTTTAGAAAGTGGTATAAGGATAACTCTCTACGCTAGGTATGATGGCGCACTGTCATGGTGAAGATGGTTATCATTAAGGAGGGGGGAAAGAGCCATTCGTCATTATACTATATGTACTTGGCCTACGGAGGTATGCAAACAGGATCTACGCCACTTTCAGGCTTTTTGCTGTAGATTTTAGGATTCCAATGATTTTAAAAACACTCGCATACCATAATAACCTAAACCATTGAAGGCTGATAGGGATGGTGATGTCCCCATAAGCCTATAATGTTTAAACCACAAATGCTGAGTTTTATGTTGCATTTTTCGTACCTTTTGTCATCTGTATGGAACTGGGATTCATCATACAAGACGATACTTTTCCAGCCCTTTAGTATTCAGGTCCTGTGATTATTGTTGTACTGCAGAGTTTCTTTCTGTATCTTGCAAATTGGGATAGGGCGTGTCAGAATCATCTACTACCCACGTAACCTTATATTCTTTATTTTGTGAACTTCCCCTGACCCTATATGGTTGTCCTGGAGTGTAAACAGAAAATTTATTTTATTTTACTGCATTCTAAACTGGATAATGTTAAAAGCATCGTATCTGGGGGCAGTAGAGACTTGATCCAATCAAGTCTCTACAATCTTAGATTGCTTCCGATCCCTTCGAGGGTATCGGCTATTAGGTTTTAGCCATATATTTTGGCTGACTGCTCGTTTTCTCAGCCAAGAACAGTCTCTGGTTTACCATGGTCGCTGTTGCAGTGATAACGGTAGCCTCCCACCATGTTCACTTCAAGACTATATTGGTCAGGTTACGTTGTGTATTCTCTTTAGGGCTGCCGAACAAATGTGTTTTCCATCAGCTGATATACATAAACGTAGACATATTAACACGCAGACTGAATGTTCGATTTTCTTGCTGCAGACTGACGTTCCAAATAAATTACCTACTACGTGTACAAGAAACATATATTGATTTCAAAAAAAGTTCCATTAGATTTTTTTTTAAATGAGCATTACTTAGTAAATGATGGAACAAAGCGATTACTATGCTAAAATGTTTTAGACATATAATTACACAGAGGGAGCGTTTTGACGCATATATACATAGACAGAGAGAATAAATTGGTACACTCCACCAAGTCAGTTAATAGATTTCCCAGTGGTTTTCAACATGAAACGCAAAGGCATTTCAAGTGAAACGCAGTGTACATATTTTACGTACACTGCGTACATAAAATATGTAGTATGCATAATTACACGAAACTCGGTTCTCTCTAAGCAGCTGTGTAAAAACAGAAAGATCTTTGTTTCTCACTGTGAATCGCGACACCAGCTCCAAAAATCCAAACGTTTTCTTTTGAAACTACAGGCATGCATGGGAGACATAACGCTAAAGGGTTACCAGATATGCCTACCAACAGTTATCTTCTTGGCAATGTTTCTTTTAACGGCTACAAATGTTCGATTTGCAACATTCCTTATCCACCGATAATTTTAAGAGTGAGTCTGAATGAGCATGAGTTAAACAACTTAAGAAACACCGATTTAGGCTGCACAGAAGAGTTAAAACTAAGTGTATGGGTTCAGTCCGAAAGTAGAAGATTCCTTCAGAAAGAAAAAAAAAATGTAAGGCGATAAAAATGCAGTACTTCGGAACTAATAACAGTAATAAAGAAAATACTATGACGCATGAAAACGTTTTTTTTTTTTTTTTGAAAGCTAGCGAAATAAATGACTTGACACTTAACTTGCATTCGATTCTAGCCCACAAATTGGCTGAATTATTTAAATTCCCCGCATCCGTGTGCAACCCCAAATAGCTCCCGGCTATCGTTTGAGAAAATGGAGGCCAAGTGCTGCATTGAACGTAGGGTAACTTAACTTGTTGGGTGGGCAAACGCTAAAGATAATATCGTGCCTCTTGTAAAATACCCTTCACTGTGGGATCGTCAAAGGAATCTTTTTCTCCACTCCAAGGATTCCCTACTTCATGGCTCTTCATAATCACTTTGAGGCTGTTGTTTTACTGCAGCGACGTAACGGTTCACACTATGTATTTGTCCTAACCCAGTCTGCCATTAAAGGTGATGCAGAATGACTTTTCTGTCTGATGTACACCCGAACCTTTTATGCGTGATTCCCCTGATTGACTTGAGGGAGGTCACGCGTAAGATTGACAGACTAATTCTCAGAGAGAAAGAGAGAAGAAAAAATAAACGGAAACCCTCACATATTACCCCAGAAATATTCGGAATTTACATTCATCTGCAGCTACGAAGTCTCAACTTAAGAGATCGGAATCCAAATAGATTCCTCAAACCTTTTATTTATAAATATCTTCTGGCGTTTGCAATATCCTACTGAAGTGAATTACAGATGGAATAGCACACGCCACGTAGTAGACACCTGTTCGGCAACTGGTAAAAATTAGCTGGCTGTTTTTGCGTGACACGAGCTTAACAACTGTCTATACTTTCCGACAGTAACGCTGTTTGCTGTATCAGTAACTGTAGACGATACCATGGCGTGGACTTCATGAATATATAAAAAAATACATACAATTAGATATGAACGGCTACAAAATGCTGGTAAATAAGAGTTAATCTGAATGTAATGTTGCGGTTTGAAAATATAAATTTCGTGCCACCGAGGATATAATCTCCTAGTATTGATATATTTGAACACAAATAATACGTTTAGGAACCGCGAGCTGTGATTCAAACGGAGGAAAACATTATTTCCATTGATCGACCAAGTACTGGAAATGCTATTGTCATCCCTCCCGGTCGTTCGTAATGTTGGACATCCATTAGTTAGATAAGTACAGAGAGACAGTGGCTGTTGGTTTAGAAAATCTCCGACTATCAAACTACCGCTTAGAATCGCAGGCTGCCATCCAACTGTTTGATCCCCATTACGGTTTATTTATGAATTCAAAAAAAACATTTCGCGTCCTATCTCCTACATTGGAGCTTCAGGGTTCTTTGACCCACGAAATACACAATTGCTACGAATTGCTTCACTATCATCTGATAAGAAACGTTTGTTTCTTATTAGATGATATCGAAATTAGCGTCAAATACTTGACGCTAATTTTTAATATTTGCATAGAGCACCTTTGGGATCAAATGCTATTATATTTTGTCGTACATTCCTAGGAGACGGTTACTGCCTATTTATGTTTACAAGCACGCCAGCTATAGACGACGGTTTCAACTCTTTTTGATACATCTGTAGCAGGTAATTTATAAAAGGGATCATAGTGAAAAGAGATTGACAAAAATAAAAGAGAAATACCTTTTGAGTGTAGCGATCAAAGACTCTGATGTAGCGAGTGAATGAATAATTTGTGTTGGTTGGTTGTAATAAATAGTTTGCTTTCTTGCACCAACACCAGTAACATTCCATTCACCCTGCAGAGTCAATCATTCGGCACTTCTAAAGCGCGATACTGCGGTTGAAGCGATTTTTACAAGTCATAAGTTTTGTATTAATATGCAGACCTCCATTATTATAGTTGTTCCATGTATTGCAAAACACATAATGGCCAAGGGTGCACATGCACAAATGATCAGAATAAAATTAGTTCCTGGTCATCCACATGAAGATTTAGGTTTCCAGATGTTAAGGGTTACTATTAAAAGACGGTTTCAATAAAAGTGTCCAAAGAAGATAACTAAAATCAAATAGTCTCAAGCCACGCCACGCAACCAAAATGGTCATACCATCCATGCAAGCTTATGGAGGGAATTAGATTATTTACTTTGGCGTACAATAAAAGGAAACGTGCCAATACAGGACAATCGTAATTATGATAAGAGTTGTGAAGCAAATCAAATTAATATTTACAGTTCTCTTAGGGAGATTAAATTTTAGAAGCACACTCCAAGACTTTCAACTTTTCCTGTATGGTTTTCTGACTTGTTAAGAAACCATATGGGAAAAATTAAAGAAACGATTAAACCTAAACAAAATAAAAGATTGTAGAAAACAGAATACAAACCAATTAGAGAAGGAGAGGGAGAGAAAGTCTTGAGAGTACGAATTCTACCCTTGCACACCATGTGCAATAGGCCTGGGTTCGAATTCCATCAAGAAGGAGGAACTTTTATGTCTCTATTTTTCACCTGGAAACCATGGCAGAATTAGTCATTACCGAGTGAGAGTTGCACGGTTTTCCTTCCAAAAATAAACAAATACAGAACGTTTACCCATTTTGTTTTTGAGTCTTAGCCTCAAACAAGAAATAAACTGTTTTGTTAAATTTTTTACTGTTTTTTAAATTTGTTAAAAAAAAAACAGGAATGATTTTTTTGGGGGGGAGGGGGGAGCATCATATACCCTACGCCAGAGATCAGCTAACCCTCGAGTCTTCCAGTCGTCGACAGGAATCGAACTCAGACCCCTAAACAAGTGGCGAAACCACCACACTGTCACGGAAGGCGAGAGTTAGTTGGTTGAACGTAGTTGCTTTGGTGCAGAAGCAGACAATAAACATACACAGACAAAGACAGCTGCATCGTTTAAAATAAGTGCGTGGTGGCTAAGGTCATGAGGCGCAGTATATCATTTCCCTAAAATAATAGAAATATTTAGAGCATTTTTTTCTCCCGAATATCCGAGAGGGAGAATCGTATTAGACATAAGCGAACGTCAGGGAACCAAAATTCCTGTTTCAAGAAAAATAATGCAGTAATGTATTCATTAGTAGGTGTAAATATATTCGTATTATAATGTTTATAACTTAATGCGAAAACATGGAAATATATTCAGGACGAACCCACATGTGCAGTATAAGTGACATATGTTGTTGCTTGTAGTACCCTAGAATGAAAACAGTACTCTCGTGGCATATCCATCCTGGGTGGTTACTTTGTGGAAATAAACAGATATTAATAATAATAATAATTCGAGCACTATGTCAAAAAAGCCCATACGAGTTACTCCCAGCACAATGGGAATAGAACACAGATCTTTTTTGCATTGTTATTGTATTGCATTGTTAGTACACTTCCTGGAAGTGTACTAAAGCCCTTACCGCCCTTGCAGATGGAGGGATAATAGGGCTATAATCACTGAGATTTTATCTGTCGAGTCAGCATTATGGAAGATTCTATTCCATAAAAAAAAGTAAGCAATCTAATATGATTCTAATTGCATCTAATTTTCTTACATTACGACAAAAGCATTTTTAAATTTATTGTTAAAAACTGTTAAGCAAAGAGACTGTAAATAATTATGCCATGACCACACACACACATTGTTAGTGTGCTATTCAGACAGAACTTTGTAATCGTCCCCCTACTCAAAGGTTATTTCAGGTGGTCTCAAGTAAGAAAATGTGTTAATGATGGTAATAATAAATAATCTTACTTACAATAATCTTACTTATTGACGTGAATATTTTATTAAAACCATTTCATGAAGTGATTGAAGGGAATGCATGATCCAATGCAGGGGAAAATTCTATCCCCCATCTGTCTTGTACATAAGCCACAGTTATTTGCTGTCTTACCTTGCCCTCGTGGTAGCATCGTTGGTAGGATTATCGTCCTCCACACATCGGGTGAAAATGAGCTGAGTTCGAGTCACGTCGATGATGGGAGGAATTTTTATGGGCCATTTTCACGACATGGCTGAGTTAGTCGGTCTCAGGAGAGGGTAGCATGGTTTTTCTCCCAGAAACTTGGGTTTTTCGTCCAGCAAACAGAAAATCTACCACAGAACAGGCGCAATTTAAAGACAATATACACGGAGCAACATGGCCTTAGTCACTGATGCACCTAAAACCCTACTACTACAACTTATCTTGTAACAGTTCTACGAACTATGCATTTAGTAGACATCACAGCAAGCTGAAGGGAATCTCGAGATTAAGCAATGACAAGATTTTTATTAAACATCTCGCAGTTACAATTGGCTAGAAGTACAGGCTGCGGATTCGAGCCTGCGCCAAGAAATTTTCACGGCCCACGTGAACTTGGGCAGCCGAAAAGCTGGCTGCTCCTAATTCAGTATACGTACGAAGTGAATATGTAAACCTTCCCGCCTCAGCCGTGTCGCAAATGAAAAGAAATCTATTTAGTTATTTTGGAGTACTCGTAATTTGATTATGCAGCGCATGTATTCTGAAGAGATGAATACTGATTAACACGCTGGGATATCAGAGATCTGACTTTTCCAAATGTTTCGTATAGTGCGTAATGCGGAATACGATTTTATTCCAAAAAGATCGTTGATATGTAAGAGAGTTCTTATCACGAGAACCCTGCGCATATCAACGCACGCTCCCGAGTACACCAAACATAGAAA
Organism: Mastigoproctus giganteus; assembly: GCF_048544385.1. Classification (NCBI taxonomy): domain Eukaryota; kingdom Metazoa; phylum Arthropoda; class Arachnida; order Uropygi; family Thelyphonidae; genus Mastigoproctus; species Mastigoproctus giganteus. The sequence goes on along the minus strand of NC_143584.1, from coordinate 63,528,787 downwards.
CCAAACTTCGGAACAAAAGACGTGATTATTACTGCCTTTGCGCTCACTTCGAGGTTCCGAAGATGTTAAGATTCCCGAGTAATTAAGTAATGGCGTTGCCTGCGTGCATGACTTTTACAGTAAGCTAATAACCGTTGAGACAGTAGTGGTAAGAGCGGAAAGATAAAAAAAACAAAAGGAGAAACGAAAAAAAAAAAAAAAAAAACAGCAGCCGCTTAAAGCCTGCGTTCTCAATACACACGCGCAAATAAATTGACAAAGCTTATCGTTGAAACCGGCAGGTGAATCCGAAATGCTCACTCACTCGTCTCGTATTCACCATTACAATATCTTTACACCAAGTCTTGCATACTAAGCGGTCTAAACCCCCTTGTTTAATCCACTAAGCTCTGAATATCTACATTATGTTTTCTCCAATGTCATTGGAGAATGCTTTCAAATAGCCTTTTCCAGGCATAACGAGTGGATCTTGATGGAGACATCTCCAAACAAACACTAAGGAACCCGGAGGGAGCCATTCCCCACTACAAGAGAAATGCATAGAGTGAGAGAGTCGATTTGTTTCTCCTTTGCATCTGCAAGGATTACTATTATGTTGTTGCTAGTGGAAGGTTACTTTCGGGAGTTTTAACATCTCTGAACACAGATGCAAACGAAAACACGGCGAGATCTCAAACAGCCAATGCTGCGTAAGAAAATAGCTTTCCGAGAACATCTTTTCTGCCTTACTGCTTCTTTTATAAGGAAAAGACCGCGAATTTGTTTTCTCATAGTGTTTTCGATAACTTTCCTCCACCACTTACTCCCGCTTTATTTCAGACAGATAAATTCAGTTTTTCGCTAGCAAATTAGGCTTGGTAGATGACTGGAAATAACTGTTAAAAACTCTCGCTCTTGTAAAACACGGATACTAATCATTAAAGGTAATTTATTTCGTGCATATTCGTGTTCTTTTATCTCACAAGTGCCTATCTAGGCGCAATACAAAAACTACTTAATTTGGCTTTCAATTAAAATGCATTTCGCGTGTAATATGGACATGCATATCGCTTGGAGCCTCTTCGCTTGCATGCATCACGTGAAAGTGGCACAGAAGTTTTCGATGTTGGAATGGCCACTCACGTATTTCATGCGAGCCAGCATGTATTTTACATCAGTGTGCGCGCTCAATTACACTAGGAGTGTCAGCGCGTTGACTTCACGTGAGACTTACTTCTGTGTTTTCGTTCGAGTTCTCGAGAGCATTTCATACCGAAAACGAGACCTTGGAAGTGAGCGAGTTTATGTCACACGAAGTCCATTCGTTGTGCGTGAAGTCCGCCTGTTACATTTCACGTGATGTCTTGGAATGAGCGCATTTCAGGGAGTTGCTTTTCATACATGCAGTCATACTGATCTGTTAGTTTACGCGGTGTCGGTATATATCTCGCACGAGGGGCATACTTATCTTGTTTTGATTAATATTCGGAGAGCTTTGATTTCGAAAGCTTAGTTCATCCATTCGTGCACGTACCCACGTGTCTGATAATGAAGTACCGAACATTATCGATTATTGTTCTGTGAATGGAAAGCAACAGAAAATAAGGCATTTAAAAGGATTAGTTTGTTTACCTCCTCCCCCTTTCACTCATAAACATAGAAATAAACAAAAAAAGGGAACGCAGCTTCACAATTTGTTTGTGTATAATTCGTGTAGTGAAGTAGATTTATTTTATTGTCATCTTTTTAGCTATCATTACCATACATTATCATTTACGTATTATTTTTTACATTAAGATTTATATATGCACATTAGGTCATGCAAACATGAGCGTTTGAAATAAGAGGTCCACTCTGCAAGACCTCAGTTTGGAGATCCTTACATAGAGTATCAAAGATGCAGAATAGCGAAAATAAAACAAGTTAACTGAGGAAGTCATTCCATATCTGGTTCAATTCCTAGTAGGTTGGAAAAAAGAAAAAAAAAACTGATACTTCTCAAGAGGCGAGAAGAAACATGAAAAGTTAACTGCATCCAAGAAGTCGAGGTAGACAGACAACTGAGGTGGTGGTGGTGTTGTCTGAATTAACGGCGAGGCAACCAAGGCCGTGAGACGTCGGTATATTATGTTTGCAAACTGCCGGAATTCTATGATCTATTTTGCAGAGTGAAAAATCCTCGTTACCTGAGGGACAAACCAAAAAACCCTCGCCCAAGATCATAATCACTGCGCTAGTGGCGAGAGCCAGGTACAAAATGGAAAGTGGATGTAAGAAAGCCAAATGTTTATTACGATAATAATAGTCAATGATATCATCGACTATCATTGACCTGCAATAAAGACCCGTATCGTGCACGACAGTGAAATCCAACCTACCGGTTGGTGTCTAACAGTAGCTAGCCAAATCAAACCATAACTGTAATTTGCATGGCATTAGAAAACATTGTAAATCGTTAGCAACCAGCCACTGGATAAAAGCTTGCTACTCTAATCACCTTACCGTTTCCACCATACCTATTGTGGCAGGTAAGATAGGATGTTTCGGACAATGCAGACCGTTGGTGTCATTGTCTAGTAACAATGTTTTATCAGGAGTCTTTGGGCCCTCTGGTACAAGTGCAGCAATGTCTGATAGCTCTGCGCTATCTGACCATTACCGATGATCCCGTATTCCCAACAATGTCCCTGTTGCTCCCAAGAGCGATGGCTTCTTTCAACAGGGTAAAGCACCGGGCCACTTGGCCAGATACGATTTACGGAACATTAGAAACAATTCATCTAGTATCACCCCGGCTCCACCACCTCCTCCTCCTCCTAATATAAATAATAGTCAATCAAGATTCTGCAGATCTCATTCCAATCAAGCACCTCTGGGCAGAGGTCGAACCGTCTGTATGATAGGGGTTTGAGGATGAATTGCCGGCCACTGTGGTGCAGTTGTGGGACGCTCTGCAGGCAGCATGGCGAGTCATATCTCAGGATGTGTTTCGTAATCTCGTGGCGTTCAAGCCGTTTATCCGTGCCAGGGGAGGCCCAACACGTTATTAGGTGAGTGGGTGGGTGGTATTTCGATGGCCTCTGAATATGCAGAAGTAGATTACGTATTAGGAAGCTGCGAATTATGAGAGTTCATTATAGAGCGGCTCTATTCATTTCTAGACCGTATTCCATTATCCGGTTGGTTATCAGGCCGCAAATCAGATTTAAATGTTGCGCCTACGCGAAGAATATCGCCTTTTGATATCTAAGATAACCAACTATTAATTTTATTACCTGATTACATAAATTATTCGAAAATCTCAGAATAATTGTTTGCGCAAATCGTTACCTAAATATCTTTAATATTTAAAAAAAAAAAAGAAAGATAAAACCATTAAATCCACGTATGGATTTATACTCGAGTTTAAGGATTCTTAAAAGTATTTTTTTTTTCTTTTTACAACAACAAAAGCCATTTATTAATGCGATGACTCGCGTAACGCAGTCAGTATGACGTACGCCTACCACTGAGGGGTTCTAATCTCATTGAAGACAAATAATTTTACGGTGTTTCATCCGGGATCGTCAATTTCAGGCGGAAGTGACAACTTTCTCTACATGAGCTACCTTTTAAATTCCGAAAAATAGATACGCTGACCTGTGGAATACACGCAGTTTACACATATCTTTCGGAAGGGTGCAGCAGAGGGGACAGAGGCCGCTGTGAGACAAATCAGACTGGTGAGCGTTCATGGACCATTTGTATGTTGTGTATAAAAATAAAATAAATAAATAAATAAATAAATAAAGGAATAACTCTACTTTCTCCGTCTGACATGGCTAACTCCAGTACAAATTGAAAAGGCCTTTAAGAATCCCTCCGGTTTCCCACGGGATTCGAAAATAGACTTGTCCAAAAGGGTGACAAGTGAAGAAAACGCTGTATTGTTATCTTAGATAATTATAGTATCTTGATGCAGCAAAACAAGGACATGTTCTCAGTAATGAAAATTTAAAGGTGATTGAACTTTGAAGATTATTATAGCCTGACATCTCATTCTTTTTCCCCTACTAGCTACTGCTGCTCATAGATACCTACAACGCTTAAGCCTGCAAAATGTCTGAAACTTCTGTTTGGTTCGATAGAAAAGAAAGAACAAAACAAGAAAGAAATTAGCACCTTATTTCACCTCATATTCGAAAATGAGAGAGACATTGGCATTCACTTTGTTAATTACCATGCCGTTTTGAACACTTGTCATTCAGGTTTCTTGGGAGTGAATTGGTAAGAATCACAAACACCATGCGAGAGCAATATGAAATACAATTTGTCTGTCATTTTTGCTCAAATATATCTATTTTTTCATTTCCTGTCAATATAACCAACAGACTGAATGCACAATAATCGCTTTCATTTTACGTTTTCTGAATGAGGGTGGAAGAACCTTTCGGGAGATCAACCCCGCTTGAAATTTCGAAGTTTTCGTTCAGGTGGTCTGAATTCTATTTCGGTGCATGTTCTGCATCACGTTCTCACCTGGGTGGTCTCGTGGTGGCCTTCGTTCCGTACCACAAAATTTTATTTACACTTTAATTACATGGTGCAAGGGTTGTTTTAAAGAACGAGGGTACCAGCATCTCCTATTACTAGCTTCGAGATAATAAGCGGAACAAGGAAACGTTGATGTTTGGTGGCGCACAGTGCCGTGTCTTGACCGACAGGAAGTGTGATAAGGAGAAGATATATGGGATTTAAACTCAACCTCCACGTCTTCTCCAGAACACCAATCTTTTGAGCGTTCATGTTTACAACGTGTTTCCATACAAACACAGCACGAAAGAGTCATCCGAGATAGTGAACTACACAAGAGTAAATGAGTGACAAAGAGGCGGAAGAGGTTTTCTCGCTTTTTTGCGAAGATGGAAGATTTTTTCAGACAGCGCTTAGAGAACCAAAGAGAATTTCGCTGTGCCAACAGCGTGTGAACGGCACTGGCATTTAGAATGTTTTTCCTGCCTTTGGGAAGGGATGCACGGGCAGTTGTCGCGCGCAGCTAGCGCGATAACAAATACTCTACTCTTATCCGGCTTGCTGGGCTCAGTATTACATTCTCCTATTCAAATATGCGAGAATTCTCCGAATATTGGAAGAACGGGCAGGCACCGGGGGCTCGAAATGAAGGCGCACACAGCTGCTGACGGCGTTGCGTTCTCTGCATTTTCCGCATGAATTTCTCCGTTTCGCCGTGCACGGGTACCAGTGATGGTCGTCAAGCTATTGGTGAAGTTTGAAGTATCCTTTATATGCTAAAAAAATTGCGTTTTTGCTTCTTAATATCAAAAAAGCACAGATTTTATGGAAGCTTCGTTTTTTTTTCTAATTTCTCTTCTTTGTACAATATTCAACTACACTCGATCAACACAAGGCCGTTGGATCGGGGAGGGGGAAAAGAATAAGCACCGTACGTTTGTATATTATTTATTCCTACTTTTTTTATTCCTACACAAGTAAATCCATAGGCCAATAACCTTATTTACGAGATGACTTGAGAAAACGAAGCAGCAATACATGTACGAGGGTGATGTAATATTAAATATACCTTTCTTCATATCCTGCGAATCTGTTAAAATTACTGCCTCATAAAAGCTGTTTATTATTTCCCGGTCAACACAGTCTACAAAACACACCGTGCCAACTGACATCAGCGCCACCTGTTAATGCTGCTCTTCGAGCTGCCATGTAACCTGTCATCGAAGACGTGACTCTCATACCAAATAAGTCACAAGTAGGCTTTGCTAAACTTTCTACGACACTAGCTCTTTTATATGCACCTGCAGATGAGACAGAAACCATCAAGCTAAATATGTCACGCCTGGTATTCGCAGTAACAGGCCATTTGTATTCGTGGCTGATGTAGAACTAGTAAAAAATATGCGTTTGATTTCTGAGGACTTGTTTCCCTAAAAAGGCATGCTTCCCTCTTAAAATTAGATCGAATATAATGAATATAACGAGGAACGAAAAGTATAAATGCAGTAATATCACTCAGGATTTTGATTGATTGATTTTTTTAGTCACAGCGTAGTCAATTCAGGACACTTTTGTACGCTCATCTTCATTAATGTTTATGAGACATAAACATTAATGAAGACGCAGGTTGGTGTAGCCTAATTCAGCGAAAAATCTGACATATTTATCTTCCCAGCACAAGCCGTAAACGCTAATTAAGCTGGACAAAAAATTTTAAGCTTTAAATTTTTTGACTCCCGAAATATAGTAAATTTTATGGATTTTAATGAGCTGAATTCAAATTTGTAATCAGTTGTTGTCCGCTACCCACAAATTTTGAGAGAATTAAAATTAGATTAAAATTTTTAATGAAAATTTAATAAGTATTAAAATAAGCGGGGTAAAATACAGTAAATTAATTATTTATTTATTTAATTATTTTGTACTGATCTGGAACCTCTTTGGTAAATTTATAGAAATCGTCTGACAGCATAATGGGCTTCTATTTTCTTTGGTAATGTTTTCCATAGCAGCAATACCTTGATGAGAAACCGTATTCATCAACACGGTAAACGTTTCCACAGTTATCTGGCACAAAAAAATCTAAATGGTAATTTAAGAAGTGTATTTTTCGAGGCATTGCAACTGAGATTTTGGTGGGCTTGTAATAAATCCTTAATCAAGATTTTATGGTTGTGTGGTCTGTTGTTGCGCAAAAAATGTTAGCAAACTTTCTTGAAGGATTTACAAGTTTCAAATTATAATATATGAAGAGCCCACCTCTTAACCTGATCACCAAATTTGCAGTCAAAATAAAGTTCATTTGCTTCCATTAATAGGGGCGTTATTAGTTGTATGTCAGAGAAGAATCTAGGTTTAATTATGTAAATCACAGCACGCGGAACAAAAGCCATGTGGTGAACTGACGCACTAGCGTGACATTTTAAAAGCCCTATCACCGGCATTATCACCAAAAATATAAATAGAGCGCGAGTTTACTAATACGTAAAAATATTAATTGGCATACTTATAATTCGGACTAACTGACCTGTCTGCGCGGTTTGCTTTATTGCCATCTGACATACCAGAAGAAAATGGGAGGGAAGGCAGAATAGTCTAGAAACTGACCACTGCAGTAAGATACAGAAAACTCCAGAATTTCTCAGTCAACAGTCCAAGTAATATGAACGAACACAGACCAAAATCTAATTACGTGAAACTAAAACATGCAATACCTCGCGAACTAAAGGAAAAAGCGGATTAAACAATCGAAATCAGCAATTCAAACATTTCCATTAAAATATTTTTTCATTATTAAAGAATTATAAAAAATTATAATAATTTTTTATAAATTTTTTTTTAAATTTAAAAATTTTTAAAATTATAAAATTTTTATAAAATAATTTTTATATAATAATTTATTATAAAAAAATTATAATAAAAAAATAAATTTCATTATTTTTTCATTATTATTGTTCAGAGTGTTAAGAATCGTAATCGCCATGAACAAAATGGCACAATTTTGGACTATACCTCTTTCTCTCTCTCTCTCTCTTAATTTCTATAGTCAAACGATGAAACTGTTTTCTAGATAATAATGTTCGTTTAGGGTACCATAATCTCCTATGAATTTCATGATTCCGTTTTAGGAGAGAAAAAAAAAAAACAGAAAAAAAGCTAAAAAAAATTAATTTACGTGGAAAGCTCAATGACGAGCTAGTTAATGCACGCCACAGCAAGATGCCGAATATAAAGCAAAACGTTTGTGACACCGGTCCACTAATATTTAAAATATGTGCAAACACCACAGACCAGCTTTATAGAGGATCTGAAGGAGTCTTGGAACCTAACGTAGTCTCTGTGTACTGTCCTATCGTTGGAAATGTGAGGGTCAAGTTAGGTTCGATGTGTTTAGTTTATTCCTTGACTAAAGGAAGAACACAACATATGGAGAACACAACACAGGGTTAATGCTATCACAGAGACATCGCCCGGCCAATTACTGCAGTTGTTGAAGGTATCTTTAGCGACTCCTTGCTCCCTAAAGAAGGATGTCTCATTAATAATTACGAGTCTAATTGTTTCTTTTTAGTTTCCCATAGTGCACGGTGCGAGATAGATACAGCCAAGAGCTGACGGCGCATGAAATGAAGTAACATAGTTGACAGGCGACCTCCTCGCCTCTCCCAAAGCTTCATGTATCACCGGTTACGACCGGGCGGAAATCTTTGAAGCTATGCTACACCCTTCTTGTCAGTACTCAGCTGGGGCTTGGAGCATGGCACGCGTATGTTGTCTCGCTCGCCTAGTGAGCCTCATTATTCAGCATGCAGATGTGTCGTATACCTGACAGTTGGTAGCAGTTTCGACTGTTAGCTTGGATGACACCAGGTGGCACCACTAACACCAAGCCGACTACTTCATTTTTTATGCGCATAAATGAGTAAATTTTCGGTTATACGCATTTTCTGGGCTTGTCCGCGTTCAGCTGAGCTATGGAAGAACGATATTAGCAGAAAAACAGTTTCAAATCTAAGACTACACGGGCATTAAATGAGTCAAAATTTATACAGAAACACAGAAATAAGGACAGATGTACACTTATGGCATTCTGGACTATAAACAGAAAATTTCTTTTATTTATTTCTTTTCACTTCAATATCGATTGAACTTACACCGAAGCACGAATTTCGCATATGTCATTTTTGTTCTGTGAAATATATTTGTTGCTCGTTTGAGTCAGGGATCGAACCTTGTAGATGACGAGAGGGACTTACCGACGTCTTTTCAAGAGGAGAAAAGTTCTCTCTCAGATAGGGGTGTACGGTTCCCGTGATTTTCCCAAGGATTTTTCAACTCGCAAGCTAACAAAAACCGATCTTTTTATACACGAAGTTCAGTGAGGTTCCATGATGTCTACCACAATAATATGATGGATAAAAAGTTCATTATATATATAAAAAAAGGGCTCTAAATTGGCCTTTACAAACTACATAATAGTTAAATTTGAATGACCATGAATACAGCTGAAAAGATATAAACTCTCCACGTTATCACCTTTTGATGCAGATGAATTCAATTTAATTAAATACTAATCGGAATCAGAAATTGAAAATGAAGAGGCCATTGTGATGAATATACACTGTGCAAACCAACAGCTAGTGAAGCATTTAAGGCTGTTTAGATTTCTTCTAGATGAGCCGAATCGCAAAAAGAATTGAATGCATTTGAAAAAAATATAATTTTTTTCAGAATAAAAAAAGAATGGCTTCTTTCAGGGAGAATTATAAAACAACATTGACAATTGTTTTTTCAAATATGCTTAAGAAATAATATTTTATGTAGGAACCGCTATTAAAACCTTTTTTTGCAAAAAGGACAACTTCTGTTGACTTAAGATATCCGAGAGGTATCAGAGTCAGGAGCATGTGCTAATTACTGGGGTAACCTTTGTTTACACTCTCAGGAGCGGGATAGCGGGATGAATTCCCTATTCTCTTTAAGAAACCCAATCTATCCCCATTATCCCATCTTCTTCCTCTGAAATCAGAGAACTCTGAACTTTAATTTTTATACAGGATAGTAGTCGTGACTGTTTACTGAGAGCCACAAACAAGGCCTGCATGTCAAAATTAAGAAATACGTGCTAAAATTAAAGCCCATAAGCATGACTTTTAAGTGATGCAAAAAGACTTAAGTACTGAAAGCATCGCTGGGCTATCCAAGATGCAACGGTGCTCGATGATTAACATGCTTCAGCTCAACAGTACTAAATTCAAGCTGTAATAGTTAGGCGAAACACAATCACATCTGATACCTGAAATACAACTGAAGAAATAACATAGCCAAAACTATAATATCCTGGAAGAGATTCGGCTTCTGAATACATAGATCATTCACTAAACACACCTATATGAACAGAACATTTTTAGATCGGTGTTTGTTTGTATATGTCAGCAGTTGCTTTTGTATAGCAGTATTTGATGATAATTCATGAGCGTGGAAGTTGAATCCCTTCCAGAATATTTGTTCTATTGCATTCTTCCTTATCCAGATTCGTTAACTGCTTAAACAGACTGACTCTCACTGACAAACATTTAATAGTGGTTCTCAATCTATGGTACGTGTACCTTCTGAATTATGAGAAAAATGTGTGGAGTTGCTCTAGTCTCCCTTTAAAAAGAAAATGTACATATTAAGCGTCATATGTCAATTAAAACTTTCAAAGGTAAAAGCCACAAAAAGGCTAAGAATCACTGAGATTGAAATCAGCAAAATCAAAATAGTACCTAATTACAAAAAAATATTAATAAGCAAAGAGTGCTGATCCAAACCATATGAATTCCTGTTGTGGCCCATAGGAGTCATTGTACTTTATCTATTTAAAGTTGTTTGTGTTCTTGGGATAACGAACATGACCGCAGGCCTCTTATCTATAACATTGCCAGACCCAGTCCGTACACGGGCACAGAAAATGTTTAACCAGTTGTTGGCTGCTGTGTGCTTATTCATCAGTTGCAATAAAAAAAAAATAAATAAAATAATGAAGTTATAAATTTCTCTGACCGTGGTAGCGGTATCGAGAATAAACATAAATTTAGGGTTATTTTAAATTTCTTGTATTCTGAGTGAAAAAATGTAAGTGTAGTAGGGAGGGAGAAGTAAATCCTTAAAAACACACTAAACTTCCATCTAAACAGTCTCCAATACATTTCTCTCGCTCTGAGATTAGAGCCAGGACCTTTCCCAAGCCTAAGTCTGATTAATAATAATTACTGCGAAGACGAAGACACAGAATACACAGAAGACTCGGTTCATAGATTTAGCTTTTACCACTTCACCAAAATAAACACACAGATACAGAAATTTCTTCCACCTAATAAAGATAAAGAACTGCAGCACACATACGGTCCCTTTCTCCTAACCCGTCCGTGGCGTCAAAGCACCCGTGAGACTCAAACCCACCGATTCAACCCAACCGTATCTTTAGGGAGTCGACAGGCCATTATACCCGAACAAGAACCACTGGTGCATAACAGGCGACCCATTCTTCGGAGACAGGACACGTTACAGATTGATCTCTCTCTCTCTCTCTCTCTCTCTCTCTCTCTCTCTCTCTCTCTCTCTAGTAGCCATAGTGGACTTGATTCCTGCACGTGGGACTTATCCCCCTTCTGGTTTTCCAATGACAGATATCAATCTGTCTCTTACTGGCTGACACGTAAACTTGAAATATACTAAATAAACGCGGAAAATTAAAGATTAATTCAGGAACTTGACTCTCCCCTCTCTCCCTTAAAAGTCTAAATACGTGAAAGTTATGTCCACAATGACCGAAATGAGCGATTTCTTCTGTGATATATCGGCTAGAAACGGCACGTTTGATGCCTGCTTCCCGCTCAGAACTTCCCCTATTCTTGACGCCGAATACAAACTTTGTCTTTCCGTTTCGCCGACACCGTAGTTTCTCTCTGCGCTCAGCAACCGAACCCAGTAGTTCACTAATCAGACAGATGCCATTTACTCGGTTCATTGGTCGTGAGACGGTCTGTTGCAACTGTTGGTAAAATGGTGCATGCACAGACCATGCAACAACATCCACAGGGGACTAGGGGAACTGACGTTTGTAATCTCATTATTGGGGGGCTGGGAGTGTGCACCGTAAGGTAGGGTAGTTAACGCAAATCTGCTGCGTGTGAACAGTTTCTACACAGAGAGAGAGAGAGACAATCCGCAGATGGACGGAAAAAAATATCCCATTAAATATATGTAAAATATTATGAATTAATAATCAGTAAATTAGATCCATCAGAAGGCGATCGGCAAGTATTTCTGGTATTTCAAAAATTATTATTAGATGACTAAATTCCTTCCGTTTTCTTCAATTAATTGAGTTAATTCTGTTAACTACAAATCCGTAAAGTTCTCAGACCTGCAATTTCCAGCTAATACATCCATTCCGGCTATAGCCAGAAAGAATATCGAACTTAATTGAAATGAACAGTTCGATTTTAGTTAAAAGGATAGTAATTTTCTTGTCATGGAGTCCACGTTTACCGACATCTTGCTTGATTTAATAGTATGTTTAGACTGAAACAGAGCGATACGTTAGGCTGTCTATATACCTATTGTATGGCCCGAGCGTGACATTGATAGATTGTTCTGCAATATGTGCCCGGTTCCCTTCCTTTCATTTATCCCCGTATGTAATTGCTGAAAGACCTCTTGAAAAGCATTTTGACTGAAGAGTTATTTAAGAGAGCGAAAGAGAAAGCAGAACAGGACTCGTAGATGAAAGCTATTGCGATATATGAGATGGATATCAATATTCCGCTTCAATCGAAAAAAAAGAAACGGTTTTTCAAACAAATGTCTTCCTCCCTCCTTAAGAACTATTGCGTTTGTGTTTTGTTGGAGAGCTGGAATAAACAAGTTAACAAACCTTTTTTACGTGTTCTTTTCGTAACTGAGAATACCCAATGTTAATTATTTTTGACTTTAATTAACATCGATTATCATTTATTCCATAACTAATGATTTTTGCAATTAATATTGTTGTAACTAAGAAGGGATTATACTACGTGTATTTAAGTTAACTTTATACAGTAAAAATTTAATTATTATTTTAATGGCAGTGGAGCTCATATCCGTATTATGATTTCGTTGTGTTCGTTCGCGGGCCGAAATTCATTTTGCAATCTTGTCTTCGGGTTATTAATAAACAGCTGCAAAATGGAAAAGAGGTACATAACCACTACATTATGTACTCTACTTACTTTCTAGTTTATAGCGTCTTTTTTATTGCGGGAAGACGATTGGAGATGATTTAAATTTTAATTATAAACAATCTTTTGTCATTCTGTCTTCAGCCACCCAATAAACTGAACTTAAATACATGTGGTGTAAGCGTTGCTTCACTTCCTATGAACGCCACGTATTCCATTCTATAACCATATTAAATTTAGCAACTTTCGACTTATTTGCCAGATTAAGATTTATAGCAATTCTTTATTTGCAATTAATAAAATACTCGTTGTTCCGAAATAAAAGTAATCCACGTGTCTTATTTGCAAAGAATTTATTACGGATTATTTGCAGCTTGGTGTAAAGTGCTGTAGCCATTTATTTATTTTTAATAAAATTAGCATCCTTTCGAAATCGGGCTACCACTTCGTTTGCATTATTAACAATTCCCGACGCTAAAACGACCAACATTGCTGAGAATTAAAAAAAAAATAAATCTGTTCACTAATCATTAACAATCTAATTAAAACTTTAACTCGATTTTAACTATATTAAAAAATAAATAACAACAACAACGAATAAAAGAAACAAGCAGCACTGTTTCAATGGAATCCTGGAATCTACAACACACTCTGGTTTAATTATTGCAAAAAAGGGCATCGAATTGAATTTTAATGGAAACTTCGTATTTATTAAACATCACGGACCTTTCCTTTTTTACTTGCGTATACTCGATTCCAGATAGCTACGATTCTGTATTCCGAGCACGAATATCAAATCAATTACGTCCACATTAAGGCGTGTGCACCATCGCCCTCTAACATTAAAATTGCTGGTAATAACTGTGCCGCTATCAGAAATAATTAGCTTCTGCTAGTCAGGATTTATTTCCTCTGTAAAAACATGGTAAACAGGGTTACTGGTTGCGAGATTCAAGACGCACTCAACTTCTTGAAGACGATGAAGATCAACCGGAATGTAGGTTCCATTGAATTGTGTACAATTTTTATGAAATTACCAAAATCCTTCCTACGGATTCTAAAGTGTTTGATACCGGTATTAAATATTAAGAACGTCTGTACATAGGAGGCTAATTCATTTATACAAGTATAAATGACTCACTATAATAAGTGTTTCTCCCCTCCCCTCAGCTAACTTGGCTATGTTTTGTATTCGTACGTGACCAGCCTGTAATGGGGTAAAGTGGCGATGTGCGAGGTTACAAGTCACGGATGGTACGAGTGAGAAATTATTTATTTCCCCTTAAAGTGGAAATCAAAATGTTGTTACTTCTCGAACGAATTTAACAGTGTTTTAAGCGATTATATTTAATTAATAATGAAGGGATTAGCACCTATGGTTTGTTAATGTGAAACTAAAAGAACAAAGTTTCTGCAAACAGCGGTGAAGTGGAGAAAAGAAGGTACCTAACTGGCTTATTACATTTAACTCTTCACTAGATAATGGCAGAAGGACTTAATGCAAGGTTGGTGTTAATGTGAGAGTTTCTGATATAGTAACAACTGTAAAATTCCAACACAGCAGAACTGTAAATTAGAACTCATAATCAACCCCATTTCATGTTGTTCTATTTTCAACTAACTTGTTAAATATTACGCCTGACATATCCGAGTGGTATGGGGCCAGAGTGTTGTAGTACATGCTCTTTTAAGGGACCGTGGTTCAAGCTCGTAGGACTGCTAAATAGAACGATTATATTCGTTATTTATTGAAAAATCCTCTGACCTGATGGTCGTGCCAGAGTATAAACAAGAACATTAATGAACTTGAAAAATAATACATTATTTTTCAAGTTAATTTGCATCTCTTTTATGATATAAATGCCATCTCGACTTCTACTCTTCTAGTATGTAATAATCTAAATATCATTCATACTCATTAATTCCTTCATCCGTCCTCAATGCCATCTTTATGGTGCGCAATATAAGAGCGCAGTCTATGAGAAAAGAACAGCTTTTTTTCATACAGTTGGAGTAGAATATTTCACCCAGTATCCTGCCATTTTCTTTTACTCGCTAAATTTTACTGAAAATTTCCACATCACTCCGTGTTCTTTTGACGTGCCGTTATCCTCCCTCTTCTTTTTCATAATCCTTCTGTCTTCTTATTCTTATTTACCAGGGGAAAGAAGAACGTTTCGAAAAACCTCTAATCGGCTCATCTGTGATTTATTATTTCATTTTATAATTTCAATTTCTTTTGCAGTTTTCAAATTTCCTCTTCTTACTTTTCGTTACATCATTTGGATTTAAGAAGGATTGCTTACAATTTTCTCCTTTTAATTAATTCTGTTTCTGTCTTCAGCTTTTTAGTAGCAGTCAAAGATAAAATCGTTACCGTGCTGTATTAATTAAGCAAATTAATCACGACATACTCTTGAAGTATTTTACTCATTCCAACATCTCTGTTTTTACGCATCGGATATCATCCTCTTTTATATTCTGGTCAAAATAGTATTTCATTACTTTGTTGTCATTTTTGGTAATCTCTGTAATGTTCCCAATTTGAACGCATCGATGTATGGTCCAATGCAGGAATAAATATAGTTTGTATATGATGTTTACAGAAGAGTATTCCCCGGGCGGTTTGCATGCCTTGCAGGTGGTAAAAACAAAGATAACTTCACGGGAGGAACCTTCCTCACTACAGCTCTGAGTGAAAAAGACTAAGATTTTAACTCATGCCTTTCCAAACAAGGGTACGTTGTCCATAAACAACCAAAAAAAAAAAAAAAAGGTGACGAGTGGTGCAACCCTTAAACCAGTGATGCCAAACTCGGAGGTGTTCATGGACTGCACAAAACAAATAGTTCTCGGGGAGCTCGCGGGCCGCAGCGGTGTGCACACAAGTGGCATTACCGAGAGATTAGAGAAACACATCATGAAAGTCCGTATAAGTAGGAAATAAACCGGAGGAAAATTAGGCTTTCCTTTATAATAAGGAATGCATTAAACTTAATTCGAATACAACGCAGTGTCTGTGTATTATTTTTCCATAGTTACTAATTCGTGTCGCTAAAATTACTCATGTTTAGACATAGTTGGTACGTGTTCCAAGTCTGTTACTGTTTTCTGTGTGTAGTATAAAAACATCGAGCTAGCGGATTTACTTTAAGCAATACCCGATGGTTTTCATATGGCTCTCTTATGTGAACAAGGGATAATCTGCCGCAGATTTAAGAGCGTCGGAGTGCCACAAAACGTTGAGAATTCAGGAGAGTGACGAAAAAGCCTGCATAGAGAAGGCTAGGTGGAAGGAAGACAGAGCAGTGAATGAGGGAGAAGGATGCAGAGATTATACGCGCCTCACAAAGAGGTCAAATCATACGACTAAATAAGAATCTGACATGGAAGTAACGGTCGCCCTTTGGAAAGAACTAATTATTTCATAATATTCTCTCACCAGAGCTTCACAAACTTTTTAACTTAATCACCATTATCGAAAGCTCTTATATAACTTTGATAAGCAAACAAAAATTAATAACAAAGATTTAATAAGCAAAATATAAGTTTACCCGAATAGTTAAAGGGCGGAATATAAATGCATTTCGATTATACTGTACCTGGAATCAGATCAGAATGAAAAACAGATGCCGCAGGAATTCTGAGTGCATTGGTCTCTCTTTTCGTATTAATTTGTTAATAATGCAATCTTCGCATCTATTCTATAGAGCAGGAGTGGCCACCTTAATTTGTGATGCGATCTACCATTGCAAAAATTTCATTGAAGAAGGTGCACAAATCGAGGGATAACTGTATGTTTAAAATTCGTCGGGATCGACCAAAATTAAATCCCCGATCGACTGGTAGATCGCGATCGACTCGTTGGCCACCCCTGCTATAGAGTAACGATACCTTTTAGGCAATTTCCTCATTACAAGAATTCGCTTCAATTTGAATTCTGTCGATGACACCAGCAGCTTATTATGGCCAGTTTAAGTGGACTATTAGCCGGTTTCACGTAGTGCAGGTGCTTTCACCTAATGAGTTTTCATCGGCTTAAGAATCTTAAGTCTTAAGAATCCTACTTCTTGTATCTGAAAGCCTTATTTGAAAAATTATTCAAATAGTTACAACCTCTACAAACACCTGCCAAAAGCAGAATGATTTCTCAGTTTTTAATATATTGTATTTTCTTGAGATATTTTGAGCATGTTTTCTTCGCCAGTTGTAATGTTAATCCGGGTAATGTGATATTCGTAGTGTATTATGCCTTGTGTGTGTTCAGAGTCCGATCTGTTTATTGTGCGGACTGAAAACCTTGGAATAACTCACGTAGGAAAGGCTTGCTTCCCTGCTGAGATCATTACAATCTTGAAAAATTCATTTTATTAGTTCAAGTCTTCTGGATGCTGTCTTTGAATATTTCCAAATATGAAATTAAATGAGGTTTTTGAGGCAATCTCACTCTGAGGTCCATTAATTAAATTGTTCTTAAGAACTAAAATGCTGTCAGTTTATATTGAAACTTATTAGTATTTTTTTCAACGTTCACTCGTAAATTTTAAAGTCAGATTATTAGATTACACAAGTATAAAGTGGCTTTATAAGAAAAAAAGTTTTCTTTTATGGTTTGTTGGGTATAAATGTTCTTAAATGTAAGTCTGTATCTATCTTTCAACCCGTTCCTGCTATATCACATCCACACGACCGTCTTCAAATAAATATATTTATCTAATACTTTTTAAACTGTACACCACTTGATACAATAGTAAGCCACATAATCAATTTAACATGTCATCAACGCCTTTTGTGCCAATGTAATCAATCAAATATTTTGCTATCACGTAAGTCGCCGCTACCAACATCTATTGTTTCTTTGAAAATTTATTCAACGAGTTATCTTTGTCAGTTCTCTCCAAGCTTATTTATTCCCCGGGTTACTGCATCTCCATCCATTACCATCCGCTACCAACTATGGGTGGCAGAGTGGGCAATCCTGTCCCAGTTGTTTGTTTTCTGTAGTGCTTCGTCATGTACATTTGTACTATAAGGAAAATCTCGTGTCACTCTCTAACAATGCCCTCGACTATCGACCGGCGAAAAAGACGAAGTAATCAGCGAAACTTCACGTCCACAGACGACGCTGGAACTTGCATACTAATCCCTGTTAACTTAAAGAGTAAGAGTGTTGGTCGAATGTGCTAAACCGTGCTCGGAATATTTATATTGGAGGCCAAACTCACAAAGTGCAGACAGGCTTTGTGAGTACAGCAAGCTATGTACGAAATGTCCTTATCATCGCTGATGTATGAATGGCTTTTGGAGTGTTGTCATTTGAAAAGTGATATACCATTCTTTAATGCCATACGTATTCTGTTGTCGTTGGACTCGTCCACAGATTAGCCGAAATAAATGGTCTACGAACTGATTATACAAAGAATACAGTTCATATCAATAAATAAAAAGACTGGTTAAGTTGCACTGTCTACTTATCTCATTCATCGGTGCAAAGAAAGCATTTTCATTTCATTTCCTGTGTTGGGAGTGGAGAATTGGAACATCGCACCCTGAATGCAAAAGCTGATAGCATACATTATCATTTAGCACATCAGAAAGAAAGCCTTAGTGAGATGAGTACTGGTTGAGTAGAGCGGTGTACAACCTCCTAGATATTCGCAATTATCCAAGCACCGATAAAAATAGGAATTTTCAAGCATTACTTGCCAGTCACCGTTGAATGGCACTACAATTATTCGGTCATAATAAACCATTTTAAGTCTTGTTTACCGAGTATTATCTTTTTCAACTTGTCATGCCAACAACAAAATCTTCTAAATTTGTAATTCTTATAACGTAGGTCTATGCTTGACTCAAATATCCTCCTAATAAAGCTATTTTAGTAATGCTACCAACTGAACATTAAATAGCCTGCTACTGAGGTTTATAGGCTTACACTGTACATCCATCCATCCATAAAGGAGTCAAATCAATGGAGTAGCGATGGTTATACTATTAAGCAGTGGACTGCTTTGTACTGAAGTACAAAGAAAATTATAACAATAATGCAAATATTTAACGTATTGATAATTTAAGTGTGTAATAATTATTAATGCGAACAATGCATCTTCCTATAATCCAAATGGTATGTTTTTTTGCTTACTTGAGAAATACCAGGAGGAATTTAAACAACTGGCATTCAAAGTAAGTTAAATCGCGTTCAGCAGTAAGATCTTTCTATGCATAATACAACACACACACGAATGCAATTAACACACAAGCACATCTATATATTCCAATAGGATTCACAAACATTTGATTCTAGAATCCTTTGATTCTAGAATCCTTTGATTCTAAATTATAAATTTCGTGATATGATTGTACATCGTTTCTTATCGTCTAAGTTCTATACAATTCCTCGAAGCAGTGTAAAACCCACCGGCAGGTTGCAATCTACAATGGCGCCAAACGCTACACTCGAATCTCACTACGAGACTAGTTTTTTAAAATCATCTCAACAAAGCATTACCACGAAAGTCGCCACAAAGATAGACAGGTGCATTCGTGTTCCCATTTTATTTTCAAAGTTCTCTAAATGAATTTCAAACCCTCCATTCACTCTACGTGTACCCCCCCTCCCAAAATAAAAAAATAATAGTAGTTGGTTTCCTATGCAATGCCCTTGAAGCCCCTGATTTCAAGAATTCGCCACTGGCATCAGAGACCCAAAATGAGCTCCGCACGTTACCCCCAAAAGAGGTGGCATGTAGCGCCGACTCTGCTCTACAGGATCTCGAAGAGTATCGTGGGCGTCGCCGAATACCAAAAATAAAATTAAAGTGTCAGATGAAGACGGAAACTGAAGTTTGACATTATTAGAAAGCGGTTTGTGGAACGACTGTGGATTTTAGTTTTCTCAAAAACGGGACACCAAAAGTAGGTCGAGAAAATTTGTGCTAACATAAGGGAGTAAAACTCAAGGGCTTACGGCTTTCACCAATTAATTATGGTACCTGACGTAGCCCAGTGGTCAGGAGCGAGAGTGCATAGCACGCGTTCCTTGAGTGGACCGGGGTTCAAGCCCGTGACCACTAAATACGATAAATATTTGTATTGACGATTTATTGTAAACTCTACTGACTTGGTTGTCGTGCCGGAGTATAAACAGAAAATTTATTTTACCTAATGGGCTATAGTGGCGTGCACACAATCGAAGCACTACTTTTGCAATCCTGTTCCTAAAATATTTTAGGACTAGGATTGTAAAAATCTCTGCGAATTTCATAGATTCATATAATTTTTAAAAAATTGCATAATTTATAAACTTATGTATTTTATTGTAATTTTATAAAATTTTATGTATGCATATCTCTTTTAATTTGCCCAGCTTTCATAGATATAGTTCAAGGCAGTTTCGTTGATGTAGTTCTAAGCTGACAAAATAAACATGCACAGCAAAAAAAAAAATAATAATAAATTATTAAAAATAGTTTCGAGGCAGCACGATGTCCGCACATCCTGCTGCCTTTGATCCAAGTTGGTACACTGCCCCACAAAGTTATTACAAATTTTGTTTCTAATAATTAGTGTTCTGTAGGACTTCAGGTGCCTGAATAACAGCTGGAATTCGATCTCGAATGGGTTCAGTTAGAGTTCTTGAAAGACGTGTAGTGTGATTATGATTTTAATCCAATCTGTAGCAATAATTCCTTTAATTTCTTCAGTGAAATCCTGTCTGACTGTAGTCCCATATACCATTATTCTTCGGCCCACAAATTTTCAATGGGATTCAATAGGAAACCAAAGGGGAAGGCCAGAGAAGGTGGTTGAAATGTGGCGCCATGTTCATCGAATCATTCACGAACAAATCTAGCTCGATGAATAAACAATTTCAGGATTCAAATACAGTCATACACACTGCGTTACTGTAATATTCTTGTTCTTCAATTGTATAATTGAAGAACAAGTTAAGAGAGCAAAAATATTACTGTAAGAATATCATCTTGGATCTGCCTCTCCCAATCGCGGCTAGCAACGTAGTTATAATCGTAGTCATTTAAAGTCGCGTGGAAAAGGCTTTGGGTTCAAATTCCATATACATGGATGGAGAAATTATGCTGTTTTTTAAATTTTTTCTCTTTTCTTTTTTTTTTTTTTTTTTTTTTTGTTTTCCACACTGTGGCCGAGTTAATCTCGGTTTTGGGTTGCACGGTTCTCCTTACGGAAAACGCTATCGCCTCGTGGCTCTAGGTTCCACGGGGCAAATCCAAAACAGCCCAACTCGGACTGCAGCCATTTCCATTGTGGTGATAGTGAAGCGTCGCGATTTCAGAGAAATCAGTACTCAATTCGTACCACGAGAACATTTTCCACATGACTACTCTACCTCTCGCAGCCTGCATATTAGAGGATACATCATCTCGCCCATTTTCCCCCACAGACTAGCCCCGCTTTCTATTCAAGATAAAAATGTAGATAAATCGGGGATTTATCGAGTATAAATCGAGAGGCCCACTGGAATCTCTGTTTTTCGACTTTATTTTTTGTTTGAAACGAATAAAAGTAGTTTTACGGATGGGAATTTTGGGCTGCCGAATTTTGCAATCTCTGTGCATTATTCAAACAAATATTGGTTGATTTTGTAGTTTGAAAGTATCCCACAATTGCAATAGCCTCATCTTCTCGCGTACCAAATCACGAATATTGTTTATCTCGACGACGAATTTTGCCTGTTAACTATACGGATGGTAATTAAGACGAGGTTTAAGACCATATCGCGTGATTCCGTGATTTGAAGACATATCCATTGCACTGTAAACGGAATTGACTTCTAATATATTGGCAAAAGTATGTCGGTGAAATTTATATTATTTATTTATGAATTTCGGCGTAAAATAAACTAGCTAACTGCATTCAGATTTGGGTGGTTTTAATTAAAAAGACTTAGATAAGAAAAGAAATAAAATAAGCTTTCTTTTGCGGTATTAAAGTAGATATAACGCTAAAACTACAGAGATGAATTGGAATACATTTATTTTTAAACCAATATTAAACACAATTTGTAATTAGGAATTGACCAATCTCACAGCCACAACTTAGCAAGATATCCATGGGCAAATCTGCAATCTCTAACCAGAAGAGGTGACGAGTGGCAACGGCATCTGCAATTGTCCATTTTGCAGGTATTCTCGCATATAGAAATTAATTTAAAAATTTAGTTAAATCGCAAATTTATAAAAAGCTGACTTTAAAAAAAAATATTATTTATTTGTGAATTTCGTGGAAAATGAACTGGCTATGAGGAGTGAATAAACATCTGGTTTATTCACTCTTCATATTCGGGGAAAAAAAACTATAATAATATACATGTACACACAAAGTATTGTATTATAGTTCTTAGTGTTATATTTTAATTCTATTTATCCGAGTGGTCCAAACAAGGAGCCAATGTCAGCTTAATTTCATACTTCAGCTGCAAAATTCAACAAGTTCTTCATACCAGCTTTGATTTAATACAAACGAATTTTACGTTTTCTCCCTCCAATATTTTAAAAGACTAGTTTGCTAACTCCTTCCTGTGTTGACAGAAATATTTAATAATGATCCTCCTGCCTACCTATCCACCTTCTTATTAGCTTTTTAATTCTTTCATTCTCACTTTGTGATATTATAGATCTCTCTCTCTCTCTGCCTTGGAACCTTTTCTTTCTGTAAAATCAGAAGTGAATCATGCATGCGGAAAAGGCAAGAAAAAAAAAGAAAGCCTTTCCTTATTGCTCTCTTTCTCTGGTCCTGACAAACACACGTGTGTCTTGACTCATTTACATATACACCCAAAGACGTACGATACGCCAATAAGAGCAATACGTTACCATCCTCGACACTGACGCAACTCCTGTGCGGCAGATGTGCTACACTTTTGCCACGTCTGCTAGTCTGGCAGCTCATTTTTCAATGTGTATTCTCGATAGCAGCTTGTTTGAGAAACGTGTCGCTGTTCGACGACAGTTTCCCCACAATGGCTGCTAATGAACCTCAACCGGTCTCAGTGGGGAACCGTAAACAAGGGATGGCCGTGAAACACCAGCTATACTCCAGCCTGGTTCTCGAGAGAGATCGGAGTTAAACTAACTAACATCAATTGGCAGTTGACAAGGGACGGGGGCAGCAAACTTATAGGAAAGCTCTTGAGGTTCTAATTGATGGAGATAGTGACATGACAGAGACAAATGGTGGGTGGGGAAATATTCCAAATTTGAGAATTCCCAAGAACAACAACACAATGAAAGAAGATTGAGAGAAGAAAAAAATCAGGCAAGGGTGTGTTTGGCAAGTAAAAGAATTACAAATGGGCCTATTAAGAGCTTTAAAGAATGATCTGGATGGCAAGGAGCGAAGAAAGAAGAAGACGTAAGTCGCAAGTAGACAGAAAGCTGTTCTTCTGCCACATCTCATGATAGATAAATAAACAGGCGCAGAGAGAGAGAGCGAGAGACTTGTTATATTGAAACACACACAGTAATAATAATATTATTAATTATAAATTTATTTCTCCCGTGGGGAGACATTCCTGGGACAGCGATTGGCTAGAAAGGTTACACGCATAAGTGTGAAGCGAACCTCCTTGAGTATGAGGTTACACAGTCCGTGAGGTGTTCCCCTCGAAAAGTTATATACACGGTGTTTTAAAATTACATTAAATTATTTTACATTAGGTTTACGTATTTCTATAACTTTTGAGGTTTGATAAGTTGAATAATCAGAACAGTTTTAATAAGAGAGTCATAAATCAATGCTCTTTGAGCCAAGTTTTTATCATAGGTGCATTTTATGGTACAGTTCGGCATTTTTTAAAAGAGCAATTTCACAATAACACTTAGTAGTTTTTATTCATATGTTCACTGGAACTACATGAGATGGTACGAGCCAGTGAAGACTGGAAACGTGTAGGTCTTCGTTGCAGAGCTTTTCTGGTTTAATTATTAATTCGTTAAAAAGTTTAATAGTGTTTACTGAGAAAATGCAATTTTTGATGTCCAGGTTCTTTAAGTTGCTTCGAAGCGGAGGTCCTGTGTCAACGTTACTTGGGAGGGGGGGCTGCACAATGAATCTATCAAACTGTGCATGCTAAAAGCATCCAAGATTCCTGTTTGTAGTTCGGTTAATGTGAATATGTTCCTCTTGTTTACATGTCTGTTTCCAGGGTGGGTTATTGAGTTGGAAAGTTGGATGACTCTAGAGATGGTAAATGGTAGGTCTGAGTTCCTTTTCAGCCATCTCAAGAGCCAGTATTCAATACTGACTAAAGCTTCTAGATTGCTTTGTATAGAAGAGGAACAAATCTGTGAAGCATATAGTGGAACGGGAAGGACACATTCCAGAATAATACCACTTAATTCTCGTTAAGCTATCAGTAGTTCCTCATAGGTTTTTGCTTCGATGTAATCAGAGTGCTCAGAGAAGGTTAGCTCCTCTTCCCATTTTAGGCCAAAGTCTAAGTGGGAGTTAGCCTTTTATACTTAGCATCTGCTTAGTTGTATGACGACATTTTTTCTGCTTTTTATTTTTTGTAATTATCATCTAAGCAGATTCCTTTCGTTCAAATGTAATCTATACAGTCTAAGTAAAGCTTCAGTTCAGTTATTTACCTTGTTGATTTATTCGGCTGACTTGTTTTTGATATATAGATCTAATTAAAAGTTTCAAGTCATCAGCATATTTCATTAAGTTATCTTTATGGGATGCCAAAGAAGGATTCGAGAACTACGGAAAACAATGTTGAGAAGATAGCCCCTCCCTGCGGAACTCCCTCATGAATGATATATTGAGCACACAGAGATTATGAGGTGTCTTGTCTCCAGAATGTTATGTTTCCTGAAGTCAATCTTCAGGAGCCTTGTATTTAAGTAGTGCGATAGAATTCTTTTAAGAACCGCTATTGAGATGTCAAAAGATGCTGATGTGCTTTGGACAATAATATCGCGCTGTTACTTGTTGTTGTGAACTTTCTGCATCCTGAAAGGATCTCAAGTAGATTTGTAACTGATGATCGACCAGTTAAAATGGAGTGCAAGTGCAGCGGACGATGCCCAAATTTTTGCGCTTTTTGGTTTCATTATTTTGGTAATGGGCCTGACTATTTAATTGTTCCATAAGGGAGGGAAGAGTCTTTTTATACGATTTCATTGAATATGTGATGTAACGCCTCAATAATGCAAGGACTGCTGACTTTTGCCATTGAAAGAGAAAGGTTATTAGGACCAACAGTTGCTTTATTTAGAAATTAATTTATTACTTTCATGAAGTTTTCTTTGGTAATTGAGATGATGTCGTTAGTACCTTTTATTAATAGGTTTTAATGGGATATTTCTTTTTCTACTATTCGGTGGGGAATATTAATTTAATTTCATTTTAATTTTGTACTTTCGGATACAATGCAACACGTCGTCAGGGCAGCTTTAACGACCACAAAATTGCTGAAAATCGAACACTCAAAAACTTAATTTTATCTCTTTTGGATTGTCGGTCACACGCTATAAATCTATTACAGTTGAAGGCAATTTCTTTTACCGTGTTCCTAGTAATTTGGCAATATTGCGACTCTGTGACATAAGGCATTTCATGAATCATGGCAAACTTGCATGATTATCACGTTATGAAAAATTAAATGCATATTTCGTTCTTAATATTTATATATCAAGAGAAGATAAAGGTTCCTGGGAATTTTTACACACACTATCTGGTCATTTTCTTTAGAGTACTAATCAAACAGCTGTTCCCCATAGGATAACATGCTTCTTTGATTTTCACGTGATATAAATCAAACTCCTCCTCCTCTTAATGAGAAACGGTATGCCATGTATACCTGACTCGAATATTAACTAGTGTAGACGTACGCCGAATAAAGTGTTGAAATTTCCTTAAGAGCCCCAAATAAAGGATACTTTTGGACGAGAAAGGGATCAATAAAGAGGAATACAAAGAGTTAGGAATAAACGATGCGAAAGGAGATAAAAAAGCGTTCATACACGCTACAAACATGTCTATGTTAATAGCAATACCCGGGCCATCAGATATTTCTCATTCACAACGAGAGGTGTAATAAGGGACGTCACAGGACGAACGAAGCGTGTTTCCACTGATCTCAGATACTATCTAAGAGGTGTGTTGTGTTGATCATATCGTTATCCAGCATCGGGAGGCCATTTGAACAACTGCTAAACATCGACGCGAAAGATCATTATAGAATAAAAACAGGCAGAATATTTCTATGGATGCAAAGGGTGATAAAGAGCATTATTTTCTGTTTTTCATTCTGTTTTTTTTTTTTCCGTCGGTAAAGGAATCAGTATTCCGACTGTCCCTGGAAAATAGAAGCTGTTGGAACTTTAACTAAAAGAGGGAGAGGCCCTACAACTTCGGAATCTTTAAATAAAGAGTGCCTATATGCGCATAAATAAAGAAGAATACAGGCAGATAGGTCAATGGAAAAAATGGAATACTCGCAGCAAAAGAAAGAAAGAAGTAATAAGAAGACAGAGAACATAATGATATAATGTATATCAACTACTTAAAATGTAAAACTGCAAGGGGAAAATAAGTTAGCATCAAAACATTATAAGGAGATACCATTTATTATATAAAATATACCTCCTTGTAATATTTCATTTTTATTGTATAAATTCCGCGTCAAATAATTTTTCTGCTATATAATTTAATATTTTTATGATTACTGATTATCCAGAATGAGATACTGCCACCAATAACACAGGCAGACTTCTGCGACGCTCATAGCTAGCCTGTTTTCCATTGCCATTCTGTTAATAGGTGATGCATCCATATGCTATTATATGGTTTATTAGGCTTCTTTAACTGACAGTTTTTATTCTTTCATATTTGCACAGAAACACACGTAATCTGTGATAAAAATCTGTTAGCTGTTGCATTTCCTGACGAAGCACTTTAGGCAGTATTTAATGTAGATCATAATTCGACAGTTCATGGCCTTGAACATTTTTATTAACCTTGATATCCTGTTGGATGCATGGATCGGAAGTTAGTTTTGTCATGCACGAAAGCAATTTTTTTTTTCGCCCAATGAAGAACCACGCATGCTGTTGAACGGTATTGTTTACCAAAGTAAGGGCATGCCCTGTGTTGGCAGCAGAGAGAGACATTTAGTTTAGAAGTATTTAGATCAACCGTGTTATGGTGGAGTGCAGTACACCTGGTGTGGGATGTTTCTTCTGTGGCCATGGTGTAGGTGAACTGTGAAGCGACGTGACCAAATTATGAACAAGTGTCAAAGAACGTTGCAGTCTATGCAACGCCGGACAAGTGAAAGAAGAGAAAAAATTAACGTACCGGTAGGTACAAAATACAATTGCATTATGGCATGATACTGTACAACCGTAGTCGAGTGGCGAGTTTGTGAAAATAGAGTTACTCCTTATGTTCGAACCACACGATGCCCTTATAGACCAGAGGTAAAAACTGAACTTAAAATATAAAAAATACCACAAAATACAGTAATGGACTTGTACCATCTGTCTTGTAAATTCATCTAACAGCGCCGGAGTATAAACAGATAATATTTTAAAATTTATTAATTATTCGTTTAGTGTAATCTCCTAAAACCAAAGTTGTTACCCTACAACAGTGGTTAGAAAGTAATGAACGTCTAAGCTCTGTAAAGAGACTTCATTGAAAGTGATCCTTGGAACATAGAATTTCTCTAACTCTCATTAATGCACGAGATAAAATGAAAATTGGTAGTAACATACCTTAAGCCATGACAATTCCTCCAATTACATGAGCTGCTGGATGTAGTCTTCATCAATGATGACTACTTTCAGCATCTGCCTAGGCAAGGCTCCACCCTGACGCGCCATACTTGTAGATAACACACTTCAATGGATTCAAATCTGGAAATAGGGATGGCCATACGCCTTTGTTGATTACCCTATCCACGAAAAAAAAAAATATATATATATATATATTCAGTTTCTGCTGAATGTGTGTATGTGTCAGTTGGCTCCATCCTGTTGGAAATAACCCTTTATCAACTCAATATCGCTTAATTGGTTGACAGACTCATCGAAAATCGTGAGGTAGATTTCTGTGTTCATTGTCTGATCGGAGAAAATGGACTCTGTAATGCGGTACACGCTTACCACACAAGCTGGGCCAGTCCATTTAAACAAGCTACGGTACTTTTGTTTAACATAACCCCAAATATACTGCTATTACTGCGCAGGCTTTTGAACAACTTTCTGACGGAGGAATAGTCCCTGGTATTCATTTCCTTCATTCGGAAGGTCTACAGAATCTTACTAAGTGAATTATCAATGAACTGCTTTTTTGATCTTTCTAACGTGTTAGACTTCTCATAAATCTGCAGGCACACTTTATTCTGCGTATGTACGATTTATTCAATGGATATGTAGGCCATTTCACTGAATGGCAGACCTCAGGAACAGGACTTCATCGCATCAGACAGATATTTGCAAATTCGTTTGAAAAGGGCTCTATTAGGTTAAGCATCAGCTCACCGAGTTCAATGTAACAAGTGCAGGTTGTAATGCTCAACGGATCCGATCCGCATGTTAATAGGCATATTTTTTTTTTATTTTTTTACATAAACTATATCTTACTATGACTTTCAAATATATCAAAATGAAATGCGTATATTATGGCTATATTCTGGTCATCTAAATACCTACCCCTTGGACAATCGCTGAACTATCTAACCGACTTAACTCTCAATTACCGCGTCTAGTTTTGGAGCTCCAGCACGGTTAGACCCATGTGGAAAGACGGACCTTGGGATTGTCCTATACTGCAGCGTTCTCAAACTGTAAGCTGGGAAGTCAATGGAGGTAGGGGGGGGGCGAGCTACCTACAGGAGGTTGGAATTCTTTTTTATTTTGCCCCAAGCATGGTAATTAGCTCGGACTTTTGAGTATTACTAAGCTTACGCATGAGGTTTTATCACCTGTTTACTTTTATCAGTGGTACAAGGGTTCTCCATACTGCCAACAATAGTGTATTGTATAAATTATTATTTATGTTAAAGAACATTATTTATTTTGAAATGAATGCTTTTTTATACTTCGAATCTATTTTACAAAAAAAGTTTAAATCCCTTAAAATCCAATGTCATATCAAAAATATCAATAAAGTTTTGTAATTTAGGCTGAAAGGTTGCGGAGCCGAGTGGTTAAATGCCAGAGTACCTTCGTACACGCATTTGAGTTTACCGTGGTTCAAGTCCCGTGACTGCTAAATACGGTGATATTATTGTATTTTCTATATGCAGTGGATTCCTCTAACCTTGTCTTATTATTCTTATGTACTCGTGCTGAAGTATAAACAAAAAAATTATTAAAGTGGATAACGTTATATAATTCGTCTTGATCCTTGTAACCTTTGTAAGTGACATATTCGTTTCTTACCCAAATTCGTTTCTAATCCAAATGAAATCATTAGTTTTATTTATGGGGTAGCACAAATAGCGCTTGTAAACAACAAGATTCATCACTGTAGACATTCAGTTTCTCCCCTCAGATAGAGATGCAATTAAAGAGTATATCAGGGGACCGCAATTACAATCAGCTACCTTTGAAGGGGACTGCGGCTTCCGTTCGTAACATTAGTTACAAAGTAAATTTTTGCAAACAACATCATGTGACATCCTTTCTTCGACTAGAACTTACAATTAGTATAGCAAAAACTGCTAAGGGCTAAACTAGACAACAATATACATGAAGTGACAAGTGATTTATGGAGAGATCACGTGATTTCACTTCGGCACTATGATAGGCGGATAGTTTACTGTTGATTTACTTTTCTCATTACTTCCTTCAATAGGATTGAAGTAATGGCTACCAAAAGAAAAAAAATAATAATAATAAACAGTTAAAGATTATCGAAAGGGTTTGAGAGTGGCCAAACAAAATGCAGTATATATTGCGAGTGCAGAATTCAAGAAGGTACGATCCCCGGTTGGATGAAAGAGGCAGAAAAATTGCCTCCATTCGTAGACTCCATAGAAGCTGACATAGGCCTCCAAAGAACTGGACTATGTGAAAACAATGATGTACCGATCAATGAAGGGGGGATAATTTTGAAAGCACAGGCATTTAAATTTCATTAGCTACTTGGTGGAGATGATGCCACATTTAAAGCTTGGCTTTGGAGATGGAAGGCTGGTCATGGAATATCCCAGGTTAGCAAATCTGCATTTGGTGATATTACGGCAGCAGAAGCGTTTCCTGAAATTCTGCGTAATGTGATTCAATGTGGTGAAGTCACAGGTGAACAGTTATACAACTGTGACGAAACAGCGTTGTACTATAACCTAATCCGCGACAGGTCATTGGATATTGAAAAAAGTACCCAACAAAGCGGGAATTACTGTGTTATTGTGAGCAAAGAAGAATAGAAATCACAAGCTAAAGCCATTGTGCATCAGTAGAAGTCGAAGTCCCCGGTGTTTTAAGCACGTTAACATGAAATCTCTGCCTGCTATTCATTAAAAAAAAAAAAAAAAAAAAGCTCCAACCCTTGGATGACGAGTGATATTTTTTGCTTCATCGTTTGAAAGTGAATTTGTACCATCGATGGCGAGACGCTACTTGCTTTCCAAAAAAAACTTGAAGAAAAGGCTCTGTTACGGCTGATGTTCTGAAATCGAAAGATGACGAGATCAGAGTTTCCTTTCTGCCAAGGAATATAACTGCACTAATTCAGCCCATGGATCAGGGTGTTTTCGAGCCTTCAATGCCCAATATCGTGGTGAGCTATTTGCTGGTGTTGTGAACCTAGAGATTCAAGTTCTAGACTTTCTGAAAAACATTAACACTGAAAGACGTTGCGTAGAATATGAATTAGCGTGAGGGAAAGTAAGCTCAACAGCAATTGAAAACTGCTGGAAAATATGTATTGGAACGTACAAGATTACTAATAATAACCTTGAATTAATAGCATTTACAGAACAAGAAGAAAAGGTGTTTGTAATGTACTTGGTGGCAGTCTTGGAGCAAACAACCTGCCTGCATGGATTGAGATGGATGCAGAAGCTCCAGTTGCGCATTACCTAAGCAAGGAAGAAATCGCAGCCGCTGTGAACAAAGGGAAAACTATCGACAAACAGAAGGCTAGTGACATAGGGAGTGACTCAGATGATAATGTGGATGGCTCGTGTAAGGAAAAAAGCACCAGAAATTAACTAAGTGCTTGAAAATATTAATGAGGCGATGGCGTTGGTAAGAACATCAAAATGATAGTGCACGTCTTCATTTATTTTGCACCTTACTACTATTAAGAAACTGAAAAAACGCTGTAAACGCTGAATTAAATTACATGACTATTTCAGAACGGATGCTTAAAATGCAAGTCCATAACAACATTGTATATTAGTAGAATGTAAAGGGAATGATACCACCTTTAATACTTTGTCTTTTAGTCTGTATACTCATTAAACATTAGTAAATAAATTAGTATATATGTACCGAGTAAAGTGTATTTATGTTAAAAAACTGGGAAAAAATGGTAAATTTATTTCGGTTATAACTCGCTTTGCTTGTAACGCGGGTATTAAAGTTGTCGCCTGACATCCGCGTTATATCGAGGTGGCACTGTAATTTCTCATTTTAAGTAGTCGCGGTATTTAAGACAATCATGCCTACTGCTTCTGGGTTCAGTCGGCACCAGTTCTTTTTTTTTTTTTTTTTGGGCAGCTCGTCATTGTGCATAAAGCCTCCTCTCAAAGTCTTCTGTATGAAGTACGTTTGGATAAAAACCTTTCTGAGGATCCAACAAGCTTTGAAGCAAGTTGCTATGCTGTAAAACTCTATGACACCTCACATAATGCTAGTGAACGATAACGTCACCTTACATCGAGGGTCACAAAAGACAGCCTAAGACAGGTCTTCACTAGAGAGTTTATATGTTTTTGAACTAGGATACCATTGTGAAGATGCCATGAACACATCATTTAAAGGATGTGTTTATGGCATCTTCACAATGATAGATTATCTTAAATAGATAATGCGAGCGATAAACTGAGTTTCTGAAAATAAATAAATAAATCTTTATTGTGAATTACAGAGAAACAGCACATTAACAGTAACAAAACAGGCGAAAACGAAATATCGAGTTCCGAAACCAAGCTGTTTTATTCTTTGTATGTTGTAACAGGTTGATGAAACTTCATTTACGGGGTTGGAGAGAAATTGCTTGAAAGGAAAATTGACTTTCATTGCTAATTGAAAGTCAACAGATTTAAAAGAAAAAAAAAAACTGATCAATCATCTTAAAGCTGATGTTTTGTTTTACAAAATACCAAGAAGATAAAATATGAAAAAGTAAAAGATCGGAATGGGTTGTCCTGCAGTTGAAGAGAGCAGTCCAACTGGCGATCCTTGGGAAGCATGGGATCTATTAGATAGTCATTTACGGCTTGAGGGAATTCCTAGAAATGTCTTTAAATGAAACATTTTATTTGTGGGTATTACTATCTAGAAATAAATTATTCACACGCTTTGTACACCAAGATAAATCAGTTCTGTATTTATTTTGTGTGTGCAAAGTGGGTTGTTGTTGTAATAGAGTTTTAGGAGCATCAACGACTAAGGCCATATTGCTCTTATATACTGTCTGTAAATTGCGTGTGTTCTGCGGTCGATTTTCTGTTTTTTGCGGTCGATTTTCTAGATTCTAGACTAAATAGTTTATTCCTAGAAATGTATTTTATAGTCTGTATTATATTTTATGGCCCGTACGTTATATTTTATTTATGATTTTATTAATGTGGTCCGTGGGTGAGTAAGTAAGGTATATTTTCAATCTCCTGCGTTTCAGAATAAGCCTCCAGGCATCCAAGGATATGAGTCACCAGTATATCACGTCTGTATTCATGTATTCTATGGTCAGTTTTCTGTTTGTGGGATGAAGACCAAAGTTATCGAGAATGGGGGAGGACATACATCTCTTGCCTGAGAACAATTAACTCGGTCTTCGTGTAAAAAAAAAAAATCATTATTAACGCTCGTGCAATCCCGACGATATTGAACCTTGGTCTTTTCTACATCATGCTTTAGAAGCGCGTGAATGTTGTTTTTATGTTGTCACACAAGAGCTTGGAACTTATGGAAAACGTACCGCAACATTATAACCATAGCATGTTGAAAATACAATGATATTAGAATTGTTTCTTTTTAATTTGTTGATCTTTCTGTCAGTGTTGCTGCATGCTTTCTATAATATGAAGTTACATTTGCTGACATGCGGAACAACCTTGGTTAGAAGCACTTGTGGTGAAACTGCCTGCAACTAGAATTCAATTTTACGTCCTACCTAAAAGTACTAACCTTTTTGCGTGCTGACGTACCGTTTTGAGTCCACACTTTATGGAATTTCAGCTTTCCTACTAGAATTTATTAGCTACAGCAGATGCCTTGTAAAGTAATTTTTTTTTATTTACTGGATATCGCTATACTCCAGACGTCTTTCTGAATTCTTATGCTTATGAAGTTATTACATATGTTTGATATTAATTTATTAATTATGAATGCATTACATTATGGGTTGGAGTTATTCTGTTCCGCAATGTTTATTTTTAGAATTTAATATGGATGGGCTTTAACAGTTCTTGTATCCGTTTGTAGCAAATGTGATTAGATTAACTGGACACTGATCCTTTATTGTTCCTCCTCAAGAATTTCAACAATCTCCGAAACGGCCGTTTGAGGCCGTTTCGGAGATTGTTGAAACCATCGAAAAAAAGACATAAATCTGTCTTTTTTTCTTATGGAAACTTCTGACTAAACTGACCTTTCTTTTGTCTTACTGGTTCAACGTTTAATTCCGTGAATGGGACTCTCTGTAAGTACGGGGCGGGGTGCAGTCGCTCGTTGACACAGCCATCAAGTTGGACACAGCAAGACCACAGTCAATCCACAATGTACAGTATTCTTGTTTCGTGATGTAAAGTGGCGTCCTTGATAGGTACAATATTCTAGATGGACATAGTAATTATAGCTTTGTTGAAGACACTGAGAAATCAAAATAATTTTAAATTCATTCAGGAAGCAAAGAAGAGTTAGTAGTTGAGATGATCAGCTCATTTAAGATGATCAGCAATGTCCGGTCAGTATAGCGATTTGACATTTCTGAGAATATTGTGATGGATTTCAAAGTATCACAATAAATTTAAAACACACAACAAAGTCAAACGAAGAAGAAAAGTAGGATTGATAAATTATTAAAATCAGAAGATTGCGGATTTTGGTCAGCAAAAAAAAAAAAAAGGTTTGTCTTTGGATTTGCTTAAAGTAGTGGGTCTCAACTTTTCGCCACTCTTGTCACAGTTTAATTTAAAAGATGCTATAATTCGTGGCACCTCAAGAGTGATTGCCATTGAACTCAATGGAGTTTTCATTTCAATGAGATCTTGGCACGTCTGTTGGGAGCCACTGGCTTATAGCAATACTTCTGAACGAGAAGCATTTCTTTAGAAGAGATATATGTGTAGCTCTAATATCGCTCATTTTGTTAAAAACAAACCGTGGTGTCTTATAATTTTTGTCGCTAAACTCTCATTTAATGTTGAATACCATAGTATTCATTTAAAGGTATATCCTGTTTTACCAATTCTGAGAGCTAGTGGACATGACTCAAATATCTGCTAATTTCATTGCCGGATACTTTGGAGTCAATTTGACCACTAGCCTTAAAAAATTCTTACCAACTGTCCAGTCACCTTGCTGTATTTCTGTATTAAAATATATTTCTTTTATATCCCCTTCGGTATTCAAAATACGAAAACTACCTAGCTGCTGGATATAAAATTTTAAAATTTCATGCCAAAATAAAATATCAATGAAATATGGAACCTGTTTAATTCTAAATCACCAATTTCTGAATTAAATAATCATCCTAATTATGAGTACCTTCCTACAACTTCCTAACTCATAGGAAAATTTCCAAGGTCCTTTCCAACCATTACTGAATTACTGGCCTAGTAAATTCCATCTTAAATATTGTTGAAATACAATGGAGTCGATGCTGGTGGATAAATTGATTCTCATTTTTTCCGATCTTTCCAAACCTATCGCTTGTGTCCAATGCCAACTTTTTGGCATTAAACCTCGACATTATGACATGCCTGAATCTCTTTACACCAGAAAAATTCCAATCACAGCCACAGAGGTACAATATTTTGGTGGATACAGAGAATGTAATTTTAGTGACAACTCTGGGAAATCAAAAGAATTTTTAATTAATTCAGGCAGCGAAGAAGAGTAGTGGCTGGAGCAGAACTATTGAAATTATTTGAGAATAACTAGTTTACAAAATCAGCCATGTAGTCTAGTAATTATCAAATATGCCATTTTCAGTTTTTTAAAGGAATTTTAAGCTGTGAATTTACAGTATAAGCAATTCATCTGAAAAGGGTTTGGTACTCAGTTTACAAGAGGCATGATCAAAATTTAACAACTTTTAAATTCTAGATTTTTCTTTGCTATTGTCTTCACATTATATTTCAAGTAGTATAAGTATTCTACAAATAATCTACAAGTACCTTGATTTAAGTGTGCTTGCGTTGAACTGGTTTTTACTATTTTGTAATTTCGACGTGGAAAAAAAGTAATGCTAAGAAACACAGATCTAAAGATATAAACTAAGTGCAATTAATTGAAGTAATGCAGTTAAAATCAAATAAATCCGCACCTGAAATTGGAGGGGGAGCTTATGCACAAAACAGTGCATGCACAATATGAGATTAATTTGATATTTGTAATGCTATAACTTTTAATACAAATATTTGTTAATTAGCAACTTTCTTTAAAACAAAAAAAAAATTAGAATTACTCTAATAGATCTTTAATAGAATGAGCGCTTCGTTTTCTCCTCTGAAAATGCTGAAATATTTTTAATTCATCGCTTATTTGTTCCATGCTACCTATTTTTTTTTTTTTTTTATGTACTTTTCTGTTCGAAGTGCCGATTTATTTTCTTGGAAAAGAAAAACGATATAGAAATTTGCTTTCTTCGAGATTTAAGTGGAAAGGATAATTCCATCCATTCCTGCCACCTCCTTTCAAAGGGATAAAAAAAAACGAAGTAAAACAAACATTGGTAGAAAAATATTATAAAACGATCTATAAATCAACTGAAAACAAAACGGAAAAGCTTTATTCATTACTATTTCTGAGAATAGTCAAAAGTCAATAGTACTATGGTCTAGTGAACGGAGATAAGGAGCAACAATTTAAAACGATTCTTCTGAAAAAATGTTGCAACCGGTTGTTATTCATGAAGAGGTACATTGGCACGACAAAAAACATCTGCCCCAGCAGGTCTGATCTCTTTACCTGCAGAGCAGGAAGCGGCTTCTGGTTCACAACATCTGCATAACTGTCCCTTTAATACCTTTAGGGACAGATGGAACCAATGTCCCCTTTTGCATCCAGTAAAATGTACAAAACATTCTGGTGAGAAGTGATCAATTTCTTTAGTGAATTTTTTTTTTTTTTTTTGCGATAGCGATTTGGTATGCTTCAAGTGGGACGAATATCTTTTTTGTCTCTAGATTAAACACTGGGAATCACAAAGCATCCGCTGTTACCACTCCTTCAATGAAATATGGACCAGCTTTATGCCCGTAACAATCAATTGGCCAATTGTGATCAAAGTTGGTCAGTTTTAGCGTTGAATTCCGAATCCCAGTACCGTGAACAAACCTTTTTCGTGTATAATTTGTTATATAAATTGTCAACTGCTGAATCAATTGAAACAGAAAATTATTGTGAAAGATTTTGAACATCAATTTGAACATCAACGACCACGCAAAACCAACCTTCAAGTTTGTTTATCGGCATGCTCTGTTTTCGTTGTTTTCTTTCAAAATCACTGCTTCTTCTCATTTAACTTTCGGACCGACACCCAAGAATAATGCTATCATAAAGTTGTAATGCTATCCAAGAATAATGCTATCATATCACTTAAGTACAGTACCTACTGAGATTTAAAACAACAAAAAATAATAATAACTCACAGTACTTTCTGAATGTATCTTGTCGGGTGAAGAATCTATAATAATAACAAGACGGAAACGGCTACCTATCTGATTAACATATCAGTGCCCAACACTGGCAACCCTCAGAAAACCCATGAAGAAAAGATCAAGAAGTAAACGAACCCAGACTGGAGATCAAAGAGATGTGGCATATGAAATAAGTAACGACCATCGGTGTGGTGCCAATGACCCTACATAACAGCCTAGCCGCAATAGGTCACCCAGAGAACACCTATAAGGAACTCCAGAGAGTCGCAATCCTGAACACCTGTAGGATAGTCAATCCCCCGACGAACGATAACACCAGACATAACAACCACCCTGTGCGCTTGGTACCAGCACCCGTTATGGGATCGAATCCCCCATCAGGGAGAAATAATATAAGAACAACAATAATAATAATTAGTTTATTAGTGGGCAAAAAGCAGGAGGTTACAGCAATACCCTTTTAGTATTATGCTATCGGGATGTGTAATTAAGCGTGGGATGTGTAACTAACAAAAAAAAAAAAAAAAAAAATGGAAAGAATAGCAAAGGAAAACAATACACAATAATATTTCGGTGCGAATATTGGCTATTCTTCTCTTCATGCTCCAGAATGATCACAGACTGTGGTGATAGGAGTTTATAACTGTAGCAATCAAACAAATGACAGAATCGAAAGAAAACATTCGGAATATTGCTACCATCACACTGACCACTCACCTTTTTTTACCATGTTCAATGACAAGATGAAAGATAATCGTGAAACTCCCACCTAACGTCACAAAGGATAAATAAAAACTAGTATATTAACTATGGCGTTCATACTATTAGGATTATGTTTGTACATCACTTGTATGTGCAGTTAGTATGGTAAATTGTAGAAATGTATGAAAAAGGAAATTGAGAGACATAAAACTGTTGGAAAGAGTTCTCAAAAAGAGTGTGTGTGTGTGTGTGTGTGTGTGTGTGCTCGCGCGCGCGCACACACACACACACACACACACACACAGGCATGCGTATAATTTAATTGGAGGGCTCCTTTATGCCTAGAACCTTACTTCCATGGTCACTTTATTATTATTTTTTAAATTTGAATTTAATATTTCTATACCAATCCAAGAGCAGCGTGCCCGTCCAAAATTCTTAAAAACATCCATGGGTGGCTGCTGAACTTAACTTAGAATCACTAGTGTAACCTATTTACCGGAAAGAAATTTTATTTTTCTAAAATTTTTGAAAGTGTGCTGCCTGATAAGCTGCAAGTGGCTGCGGATTCGATCATTAAATGCATTTTAAAAGGTTTTAAACTCGTATTTACATGGTGCGCATGAATATTAATGGCCAGCCAATCCAGCATCCGTCTTCGAAGAGTTTAGTAAGTTGTGATTGTACTGCTTTTCCCCATATCTGAAAGTCACAAAAGAAAGACAGGCAGGAAAAACGCTGTCTGTTTTAAATCTTGTAACATGTACTAGTTTCTGCTTTTAGACACCAGAGTACTTCTGCTTATTTTCGATTTGAAAATGTTCTTGGCAAAAGGGAGGAGAGAGAGATCTTCCGCAACGCGAAGGACCAAAGCAGAAACTAATAATAGATTGAACATTAAGTTATCCTGGTACAGAGCTGAATGCTACATTAAGAATTTCATTATTGTGCGTATCTTATCTTCCTCCTTAAGAGGAAGAGATGAAGCGTATCTTAATGTCGTCTGCATGGGTATTTAGTTTGAGACCACCATGAATGATTGGAAGCAAACGAGTAGAGAAGAGAATCACTAGAAGTCATCTTTAGTGATTCTCTTCGGTCATATTCTTGAAGTCATCTTCTAGAAATTCTCTTCGGTTTCCCCTGGTGGGAAGATCGAAGAGAATTTCACACAGAAGTTGTAACTGGGTGAATAGGGTTCATCGAAGATATATTCTACTGAAAATGAGAGCAAAGGCCAACGAATCATATGCTCATTGTTTCGAAAGAGGGCGAGATTATAGGTGTTTATTGCATCAAAGGCAGAAATGTCAACTTAAAAGACTAAATTCAGCTGTTCCCCCCCTTTTTTTTTACTTCAAATTTCCTAAATAAGCAAGGTCATAGCAGCAGAATACAGCACAGAATTTAGCCTTAAAACAAATGAAATTCTTATTTTATGACAGCGGTTTTTATATCGACCGAATCGGGGTCAAAGTAGAGAAAATTAATACAATTTAACGTCATATGAAAATTATCCAATTTAGACTCAATTAAAATCTCAGACTTGAAGTTAAGAAAGATAATCCCAGGGGCTCACATCTGGTGAGTATGGGCTTGGCATACCCAGGGTCCTGAGCTCGATATCATTATTCTTCTCTTTCTTGGTGATTCTTTTCTACTTCTCTCTCTCTCTCTCTCTCTCTCTCTCTCTCTCTCTCTCTCTCTCTCTCTCTCTCTCTCTCTCTCTCTCTCTCTCAGGGTAACTCGGGAATTTTTTTTTTTTTTGGCTGGCGCAGCATAAGCCTCAGGCTTCCTTGCACCATATGACTAATAATAATAATATAAGATACTGAATAGCTATAATAACTTCTGAGGAAGGTCAAGAGTAATCGGTCTCATAAGATAGAAAGCTACTATGTTTTTATTTACTCTTTTATTCATATATTATGAAGAAACTATCCGTGTACATCACTGGCTATATTTATTTATTTTAAATCAATCTGAAATAGATACGTCTCCCAGAAACGTCAGCATATACCGGGGGATAATAAGGGATAACGTAAAATATCTTATTTACATAAAGATAATGTGAACAGTATATAGTTTTTATTATCTCGGTCTGCGTTATTTGTATTAGTCATTCTCAAAATCGTCTAATTGGCTATTAAATGGGTGGTCACTTCTTAAAAAAATAATAACGGCAATGTTAAGAGCATAGTCAATCTGTACTTAGATGTAATCAGCAAAAAGGGGGTTTAACCCAGACGGTTAAACAACTTACTTCTGTTAGAAGAAATAATCAAGAACGTAACACAAATAAGCACTGAATGCAGAAATAAATCCAAAGTTCATAAATACACTTTCGTATTTGAAATCTATTTTTATATTTTTCTTTAAAATTATCAGATTTAGTAAAATATACATTTTTGCATATTTTACTGAATTATCAGATCATTAAAATGCAGTTGTGTTATTAATAACACAATTCAAGCATAAAAGAAAACTTAAATTATGAGGCTTATGCCTCAAGCTAATCCACAAAATACCCGTTAAAATAATATTATATACTGTATATACATCGAGATCCAAATAATTCAATACTTTGGTGTAGTTGTGGACTCAGTCTTTTAGAACACTCATAAATCAAATGGGAATTTAAATAGAATCCCTCAGTTGCACTGAAAATTTCATTACACAGATATTATTAATTATTTATTTTCCTAACACAAAGAAGCTAATTTAGTTGTTATTGCATATCTCGGTGCCTAGAGACATTTAATAGAACAGCAATTTGGACAGTGCATTACCTTCTTTTAGCATAGGCTAGAATGTGGTGAATTTCCATGCTACAAGAAAAAACGTCATAGAATAAGAGAAAACAGAAATGCAACAAGAGCTTACACAGGCCTTAAAAGAAACTGTAAACTTTATGGTGGCAAGATTCTTCGAATCTCTATCTGGTAAAAATTTAAAGGAATCATTGTGCTCGAGGTCATTTAGTGAATTAGTATTCTTTAGTAGCTATTTGTCATTTCTGCATGGTACTTTGGTTTACTCTTTAGCCGAATTTGCATATATGCGTATAGCGCCTAATTATCTTCACCATCCGCATATGATAACTCGACTCCAAATGGATGGAATTTCATGAAATTTTATATTTGGCTCTTTAAGAAAGACTTATTGAGCCCTTCTAAATTTCATTAAAATGGAACGAACAGAAATCCGGAAAATATTATTTTTTCCATATACTATCTTATATACCGTATGTAGTAGCTCAGCACTGAATATTATTTGTTGTTGTGCGTTAACTGGAGGAATGAATGCGCAGTATGGCAGACGCGCAGCAGAGAAAGGCTCTCTGTTCGCGCATGTAAAGTAAGTTTCCTTTTGATGCGCTACTTTTTATTATCAGTTTACTAAATGTAAAAATCATGAATTATTAATATTTGCTTAATATATTAATCACTGCATAAACGTAAAAGAGTTATCCAAGAATTACAAAACGTTCAGTGAATGTAGGTACAATGATATGAAAATAATTACTTTCATATGTTATTAGTTAATTAATTTACTTTTCACTTGTATTAATCAGCGAAAAAGAACAAATGCAATTAATTTCATTTAATTTAAATCTAACGGTAGAGATAAGGAGCTCGTCGATGCAATAAGTTGCAACATGAAAGCCAATCTTGTTCTTGTTTTCAGGCGTTAAACTTCAGCATAATCAGAAAGGGAAAAGGGGACATTTACCGCAATTCATAGATTGAACGGCTTTAGCACATTTACTCTAGTTGTACTATCACTTTAGCGATGAGATCGGAGCAGTATTAGGATCAGAAAATTTATAAGAATATTGCATCCGAGAAAAAGAGGAATAAAAGTTACATATGTTACCGCTTTTAGTATAGGTGTAATGCCACCAGAGAACGGAGCGCGTGCGCTGAGAATGAGGTTAGGGAAATAAAGATAAAGCCATTGGAGAAGATACCAATACTAAAAAAAAAATATTAAAAAAAAAAAGCTGTCCCGATATATCTCAACAGAGTGGTTTAGTTACGAAAAATACAGCATCAAGTAACTCACTAAACAGAAATCTAGCCAGATGAAACATCCATCAAGAGATTACCAAAATATCTAAATCCTAAGAAGAAAGGCTGCAAGATCCGCCACGATGACCAACAAGTACCAGCATCAAGTCAAATAAGGAGCACAAGAATCTCAGGCAAAAAAAAAAAAAAAAAAAAGTTGTAGTCCAAACCACTAGTCACAGTTGCTATATCCCGTTACGATGCTGAAACATTATCATCTTCAATCGTATCTAATATCTGCATTTGTATTGTATACTTGTAAATCTTACTGGTGAAAAAATTGCACCAGTGCTCCTTAGTGTTTAGCTTAGATGTTATTCTATACTGTATTATGTGAAAAAATCGTGTTAGTTCGCGATGGCAAATGTTTCTCTGCTTTTTTGAAACTACAGATACCGAATTGATTCAAAAAAGGGTTGGAATTATAACCATTAAAGTGGCAGAAATTTGTTCAGTGCTAATTGAAATTACGATATAAAAAAGTCGCTATTGAAAGAAAGTCATAACGTTCAGAGAGCTATTTAGAGTTAGAAGAGACAAAGAAAATAAATAATTCCGGAAGAAAAATATGATATTTTTTATTATTATTATTTTTTTAATGGCACCATGGCTTGTTTCTCATATCCGTATCGTATTTTTCGTCTATAAGGGCTTTTTAAAATCAATAAACATTTTTACTGCCATATAAAATTTACATTTTATTGTTCTTTTCTATTGATTTATCTTTTCTACTTTTGTTATTTATTTTGACATGGTGACCTAACTAGTTAGGTCACTGAAAGTTTAAATTTTTATTAATGACATGGTCTTGGCGCATTATAGCCTTAGTAGCTAATGCGCCAATAAAACCAAAACAAACAAACAAATCGTCTATAAGGTGTTTGTGTTCACGGGCCGGTTTGCATATTATGCGACTGAGATCACTAACGACATCCTCTATTGAAAAGGACTTTAGAAATTCTTGGAGCCGTCGACAGGACTAAGAAGGACACGGCAATGTGTCGTGCCTACTAATCTGCCAAGGAAGCTGTGGAAACTGATAAAGAAGTTTTGAGGCAAAGAATGGAAAATTCTCTTATTGAGATAATACAGTACTTCAATAAAACAAAAAAAGGAGAAAAAATTATTTGCGCGAACGTGAATTCATAGTGCTTGAATTTTTATCAATATCAGTTAAATAAACTGAGTTTTAAGATATGAATTTGCAGGCGTTAGAGTGCCAACCGTAACACTGATTAGCCATAAATGGCAATCAAACAAATGCTGAATA
Source organism: Mastigoproctus giganteus (assembly GCF_048544385.1). NCBI lineage: Eukaryota > Metazoa > Arthropoda > Arachnida > Uropygi > Thelyphonidae > Mastigoproctus > Mastigoproctus giganteus. The sequence continues at coordinate 63,486,001 of NC_143584.1, read as the reverse complement.
AATCTTCTAAAATGCTTATTTTGCTTGCAATTTACCCTTGAAGAAGTTGTTTAACATGGTTTATGTACTTAATGAAGCACTTTTCATACGGAAGCATCATTGCGGAGATTTTCATTGGTTAAAACAATCACGTGCATCAGGCAGGTGTTAGCTGTCATGCATTTCCAGCGTTTATTCTGAATAGTTCGTCACGTCTCGCTACTGGTTGTCAGCTAATCGGTTTTCCTTTTTTATCGATGATTTTAGCTGACTGCCCGAAGGAATCCAAGCCAAGTTTATCAACAAGTGACGTCATAATGATCAAATGAACTGAAGTTTCGTGTAGGAGGCAGGCACCATTTATAGCAGGCACAAGAAAATTATGACCAGTTGCACTTTTGATATTTTGAGTCGGTTGCAGTATTGAGTGATCTACTAGGGTGCAGCACTATGAAATTAATATCGTTTCTAATATTGATCGCTTTGAAATAATCAGTCAGTTAAACTATAAGGAACATTTGAATTCCAACGTCAACACTTGGCACCCTTGAAACAGATATTTTAGTACATTTAAATGTATCTATATATTATTTTACGAATGGCCACTTTGGGGTGTTTATATGTTTATAAAAATACATTTTTGGCAAAGTGTTAACAGTAAAAGTGGTAAATGATTCCTTTCGGTAGCTAACAGGGCTTCATTGTTTCATTGTCATCATGCATGCATAAGACTTTACCGAGCATACTACCGTCCATTTCATATATTCACTCACTCATTCCTGTTCTTTCTGGTGAGTTTTATATTTTGGTTTGCGTTCTAGATTTATGGAAATATATATTTTTTTAGAAAAAAACCGTATTCGCAAAGCTTCCCTCGTTATCTCAAGCGTCCTTGAACCCTCATCGCTCTTTCTCCCCTCTTTTCTTTCATCTGTCAAGAGGTAGGTATCACACTTTCTCTGTTATTTAACCAAAGATTTTATCATTACGTGAAAGGTGTGAAAATTCTCCATCAAACGCGAGAGCTATAACAGATGACTGCAGGATATGAATACAGCGGTTATCACCAGTAATCCTTTCAGCGGCCTCTAATTAGACGTCAACATGGAACCTAATTAAGGATAATTAAGAAAAGAAAAACAACCAATGTCTGCAAGCTATAAGAAGCAAAGCCGTGAGAAGACTACACGACATAATGTTTTGAAAAATGGAACGGTTGCCGGACCCCCTAACCATCCCTTACGCCTTAGCAATCAAGTTTGAGTCTCTATTAACATTCAGCTCAATTGCCATACGCTAAAATGGGACAGAGGTACATAGAGATGCAAACGTATTCCAAAAGAGAATTAAGGGTAGTTGCTGCTAGATAAGCTGATGAATATTCACTTCCTGACCGATAACGATGCACATTCTCTATATTGTATACGAAGTTATTATATAGGCGTCATCAAAAATCGTTACACGTTAGCTGCATGTTAGCCACAAGTAGCACGTGTTAAGCGTCAATAATGAGCTAAATAGAAACATGTACAGCCATTCATTGCTAAATAAATCAAGTTTACCGAAGTCTTCAGGTTTATGCTCGAGGCCATTCATTGAATTAGTATTCTTTGATAACGTTTTTCATCAACGTGGTATTTTGGTTTACTTTTTTTCTTTTCGCGTCCCAGTTCACCACGTGTGATGCGTTAGGGCAAACCTTCTTGTTAACCCTTTCAAGGAACCCTTTGAGAGTTGGAGAACAAACCGATACATATAAATAGACACGATTTCATTAGACAGACCCTTTCTACAGATGTTTTTATGACGTAACTGAGAATATTCCGCAAATACACTTTGATTATATGAAACGCTTCACTAGCTCTCTTTGAACTGCTGGAAGATGGGGGTCAACGAAAATATAAGTTTCTCAGAAGGATTCGACATACTGAGTAAAACCAAAACAGTCGGACAAAGTCTTAATTTCACTAACGCGCCGCTTCAGCAGACGTCGTCTGAATTTCGACGGGTCTCCCGTCAAATCGCAGGGGAGAGAGAGATGGGGAAGGGGTGGTCACGGCACACTTGCGACAGGAAAGGTTACTGTTTTCTTTGGCGCCAGTGAAGGTGGTAAAATGATGCAAGCATAATAGGAACAAGCTGTCACAAGACACAGACATCCAAACACCCCTCCTCAACTTCCCTCTTTTTTTCGCGTAAATAGATCTCCAGGTTATAGAGAGTGCGTTGAATATTCGGCGATCGTGTTGGATGTCGCTCTGGCGTAGTTCTAAAAGGAATATGACGTTTTCGGCCTGTTTGAAGGTTAGCAGACTATTTACAATGGAAAAACTGAAACGATAACAAGGTTTCTTTCTGAAGTATTAAAACTTTGAAGACGTGGATTACCGTTTGAACTGACGAAATTTATTTTTACCTCACTGCGAAAAAAAAAAAAAAAAAAACTCTTAAACTTTCCTATTACAGAAATGTTTGACTATCGAAAAGCCATGTTTTGAACATTATTGTAAATTTCATCCGCGTTTATCACTAATATAATATAGCTTAAATTAATTAAAAGTTTGATATGGGGGTAGAGCTTAATGAATGCGCAAAATTTCTTGAATGCTCAAACTATGTGAGGAAACTTTAACATAAAAATAATTAAAAACAAAACTCCAGAGGGAGGACATTTAAAATCGCGTTAAAGAACCCTAAAATCAAGTTAATCAGGACCACAGAATTTAATGGCGCGCTAAATGTATTATACATCTCCGTTTTGGTAAGTGCACCATATCTGAGTATGTTACCCGAATCGTTGCCAGTTTTTTTAGACGGATTTGTCCTCTCCCGCCCTTCCCCATCCCTAATAAATCTGCCGGTGTTAAAAGGTAATCTGGCTTTAATTGGCTTGGAAGCCAGCGTTTAAAAGAATAAATCTGAGCTGTGGAAGCGTAGGAAGACGAAATGGAAGCTTCGGGCTAGTCTGGTTCATTAGGGTGTTCTGTAAATACCACGATAGCGTGGGGCCATGTGGAGATTAACCACCTAAATCAAAAGGCTGTCAGTAACTAGCGCAGACCACCAGCTCGAAACTAGTTCAATGCTACAGAAAACCTAGGCCCCCTCTGACATCCGAGACACTGGTAGGCTCCAAGCACCGTCTCTATCCCGCTAAAAGAATATCTACGTGACTGCAGAACATCGGCAGCGCAGGTAATTCACCTCTTTTGAAATACCTAAAAGGATAAACTTTCTTTTAAAAGTCGCTTATCACCAATGAAAATGATTAATAACTCGCTCTGGGAGTCTTATTTTGCTCATAAAATCTAATGAGACCAAACTTGGTTCGTTAAACTGCTTCTCGTACATTCTTCACGATGGCCATTAATACCTAAATGTTATAACATTCCAGATGCTGTTCGATACAATCCGTTTAGAAACGAAGGGATTTAAAAACGCATTTCTTTTTTTGTTTCTAACAAGTGCGAGCAGTGAACTTCGTGCCCATTTTTAAGCTTACCAAAAACAGCAACGCCTCTATGGTAACAAAGTTTCCTTTCTGTGCAACTGTTAGCAACGTACAACGTGTATACTGCACTTTGAGCTCGCAGTCAATTTGTTTAAAAAATGAGTTGCGACTCTGGCCGGTCACGAGAACTGCAATGTAGCCAATTACTTTGCGCGTGCCGAGGCTACAAAGATTTATCAATTTAGTCCGTTGTCTTCTAGCTGCTGAGCGATAATAAATGAACTACACTCTACGGAGTGGCTGTCAAATGCCAGCCGAACAAGCGAATGTTCGCCGCGACTATGGAGGATTGTCTCTACTCCATAATACAAAAATGATACACTGTTTCTACAACGTCGGCGTTTAGGAGAATGAAAATCCCACTCGGCTAATTGTAAGTACACATCCATTACAGCCAAAGGCACTTTTTTTTTTTAAATTATGTTCTTGTTAACGTACTACGTGAGGCAGGTGAAATTTTACATCCACACGAACATATTATTGCGCAGCTAGGGTGCAGGTGATAATTGCTACTCGTATCACTCTACCACTTATTATTATCTTAATTAGCCGCTTCGTTAAAGCTCTGGGATTCGGTAGGTATGGATGTCTTTATTCGAGTCCATCCGCGGACTTAATGAAGGGAGAAATGTGAGCTGAATATTTAAGTTTGGAATTTTTAAATTTGGAATTTTACATTAAAATTGATTAGTTCGCTTTTTTCTATCTTTCATTTTTTTTTTTTTTCAATTAGTCATCAGCTCGGATCGGACTTGAATTTTAGCCCACGTACGTAGCAAACATAGCGCTTACTGCAGACACGCGTTTCTTTCCTGGGAATCATTTACGGAATGATGAAATACGAAGATGAACGATTACCGATATTGTATAACAGAGCCGATGGCCACTCCTCCTCCTCATCATTCTTGTTTGTGCGTAACCTACTTTTATACTTCCTCTACAACTTACTGATGACTTTCTAAAAGTTCTCTTAGCGTTCCTTCTTCCCCTCACCAACCCCCCTTTGTCGTTAATCTTTAAATACGACGACGGCACAAGTGGAGACGTTGACATCGTTAATCCATTTATTTTCTTCCTGTGACAACCTTGGCTTAAAAATATTGCATTAAATGGTGAGATGCTTCAGATATAAAATATTCATGAGAAATTAGCAGATTGATTGTTGCAGCCCGGGGAGGGTCTCACTTAAAATGTTTGTCTTATTAATATCTGTCCACTCTTCGTACTCCGCGTATTTATCTGCTTGTTGAGTAATAAACGAACGAATCCTTGCATGCTGCGACAGATAAAGTTGGAAATTGCTGTTCTTATCATGAAGGAAGGAACAGAATTGCCCAGCACTTCCTTTTCAGGAGTGTCGTTAACTGATTTCGCATTCCGTTACAATGATTATTCTTCTCAGAATTGAGATTCCATTATTCTGAATCTCATTTTCTTCGGTCTGTTCAAATGATCAGAGTAAAGTATGTGCCATTGTCTTGGATCTTCCCAAGTAGCAAATAACTCCGTGGCTTGGAATACTCATGATTAAAATGAAAATATTTTCCCCTTTTAAATATAATATTCGGCATTGGTAATAAAATCTACTGCCCGACTCAATGGTCAATGTGGGAAAGGCAACTGTCAATTTATAAAACATTCTTAAATTAGAACCACTGACCATAAAGAAAGCAGCAAGATGATTTGCAGCGAGTCAAAATGATGTGAATTTTTTTTCGCAAAGTGTCACGCAATCACTAAACCGCATACAAAAGACAGTTCGGAACTAATTTCTAAACTTAGATATAGTTTACCTGCTGCCAGCAACACTTTAACTTGAAACAATGGCACAATGCGGCATTTTATTTTAGTTAGAAAGATTACAAGGTAATCTCGGTGACAGCTTTCATTCCCTCTGCATACGCATTGCATGTAGCCTATTTCGTGATAATTACAACTAGGATTCGACAGGAAAAAAAAAAAATAGAGCAAACCCTCGATTTTCGAACTAATAGAGGGAAGGTGTTGGAGAGGTGCCCGTTAAATCGAAAGTTCGAGACCATTTGTACCGCACGCAATTAAAAATTTAAAATGTTACTCTGTGTATGTATGCATTGGAAACACTAAAATAAAGTTAAACAATAAAAAAAAAACATGCGTTTATTTATTCTGACTTTATTCGTTGATTCACAATTAATAGAAGATAATTAACTGTAACACCGCACAGTGGTACTCTGATATCAGTCAATATTTTTCGTTCCTTTAATCCGAAGTCCGTTAAATCGAGGATTCACTTTATATTTGTTTGAATTTTTGCATAAATATACCGAGCAGAAGCGTGTAATGGTATCCGGTGGACGGTTCCTATTGCATGTTGGTTTTGGGGATCACTTTCTTTTTGTTATAGCTATGTTAGACCATTTAAGAAATGCTCTGGGGCCCACCCTTTCTCTTTCGGAGCCCGGATGCGTCGCACTTCTCTGATACCGAGAGCCTTAGCCCCGAACGAAACCAAAGAGCTTCCGGACTTTTCTTGGTATCTTTTCCATCATCTCAATGATGGAAAATTGTCATGACCATCATGAAAATTTTCTGATTGACATTTTTCTTTTAGATTTATTTATTACTTACTTTGCATTTACTCAATCCACATCAGTGGTAGAAATTCACTCTTCTTGAATCCTTTGATACAGCATTGAAATTACGACACCAATTTTTACATGAAAGCTAATTCCTTTTCATTTTTAGAATATTTTTCTCACATTTTTTGGTACGATGAAATATTCAAAAGTAAACTCAGTTTATCAATTATTAATTAATTAATTAATATTTTGATAATTAATCTGCAAATAATAAGTTTTCTTTCAAAAATAATCAAAAATAATAGAATTAACTGCAATTTTCACTTTCCAACTGTCAAAAATGCTGTCTTGATATATTAGTTTGGAAGGTGAGTTAAGGATCTACTTAAAATTCGCGCATTGTCACACTTAGAATTTTTATAAGTATGCATTCATAACGGACGAACATGATCTCCAGGCAAAGAAAAAAAAAAAGTCCGCTCATACCACATATATAAGACATTTTTGATAATCCGAAAATCTTTCTTCGAAAATTTTTATTATTTTATTACGAAATAAAATAATAAAAATATGACTGATACTGATTGCAACTTTCAAAAGAAGCAACGTGATACGACGGAATGCGAAGCTAACTAGGGATGTCTAGATTAGCATAACAGAAATTCAGGCCATATGTCAATGTTACGTATATATAATTTACACGCGTTGTAAAGGTCAATTTACAGTGTCTCATTTTGTTATATCGTATGTTGGGAGGCTCCTGAACATTATTTCTACTCCACTACAGTATCCTCTAGGGAAAAGGAGAAAACCAGGCTATATATGTGATGAAATATGTAGAAGCATCTAAGAAAGAGCAGACTGGTGCTGGCTTAGGCGACTGGAAGACGATCATCCCCGGGAAAAACTGCAATTTGGATCATCGACTGTGACTCAGATGGGGTCAAAATTTTTGGGAGTCAAAAACCTGCACGTCTGCCCCTGTCCTTTAGGGACAAAAAAAACCTGTCTGTCCGGCCCTGTTCCTAGCAGCCTTTTGAGATTTTTACTCTGCACTGACCTTGTCAGTGCAGGGAAAAAAACACCAAAAAAGTTCCGCCTGTCGTTAACGGGATTCGTGTCCAAATCTTTCAACTCAGCATGCGAGGTTATTGTTACCCTGAAGTGGTAAGCTGTTAGCGAATACGTTTCGACATTTGAGCAGGAGAACAAAAGAGAAGACCGAAATATCTGATTGCGTAAGTAGGGAGCTTCGTTTTGCTTAGCTCTGTGTCACGTACTTTCACGTTCGCGGTTACTGCTTTTAATCAACTGACGATGAGGCCAGCAATGAGAGTGGGCGTCACATTCGTGCAAACATGCGATCCTTTCATCTGTGGATTAACTTATTGCTGTCGTTTGTCACGTAATTTCGTCGCCGTTACTATCAAGAAGATCAGATGACGGTTATCAATAGGATCCACTGTTTTTAGTGAAGGTATCCTAACAAAATTTCTGAATAAATCGTCCTTTTAGATATTTCTCTACATTTATTAAACACTATTTTATGGGATTATAAACTGTTCATCGGTCTCTTAGAATTTCCTTTTTGTTTACCTTATTAATTATGCAAGGGCAAATTTACTGGAGGCGCAGTTTCGGACTCCCAAAACATAGCAATTACTGTTGGTTCAGGCCCCTTCCGCGACCTTATTTTAAGGCAGTGTGGTCCAATTAAAAAAATAATAAAAAAAAAAAAAAAAAAAAAAAAAAAGCGGGACACACACACGCCTGCCGAGTTAGCAATGCGACATGTGAGACTACATAGTGCGCATGAGAATTGCAGCACGTGATTACCATTTAAGTTATTTTAGAAACGTATGGTGCCAATCACAGATGACAAATCAGCAAACATTAATTTCTTACGATAACCTGAAACGTTATCCATATAATGCAACAGATAAGAAATCCAGGATTTCTTATCTGTTGTATTAGTAGACTGTAAAATAAGAAATAATCGTTGAACAATGTCAAAAACTACTTCCTGTTTTTCAATCAATTTGACCAATATCTAATAAAATTGAAAAAAAAAAAAAAAAATGTGTGACATACACAAATTGAGTGTAGCATGAAATGTTCATGTAATTTCTAAACAAAATGGATCTGCTAAAACAAAAGGGATTATTTGGCGTCCTATCTCACCTTGATCGGTACAAACACCTCTCTTAAAATGGCTTATCTGGTCACCCTATTTTATAGCAACTAAAAATATGTGTGCCAGAGCACCAGACAACCTAAATCCGGAATTGGGTATTGCTATTTCTCATGACAGTTACCTATTAGATAGATCAAAGTGATGAACAGTAACGGACAAATTACTTATATTTAATAATCAACCATCAGTTAATTTTCGTGAAAGGCTTGAAATGTAGTTGAACGTTTGGTCATTTTACTTTTTTGACAACCTGACCGAGATTACAGATGCATGGAATGATTATCATGCCGATTCAGTCTCTTCAAAAAACCCCGTCCAATCCTTCAGAAACTTGTCTTTCATAATTGCAAATGGTTAATATTTTCAAGAATGATGCGTATTCGAAATTCAATGCTCATTAATACCCATCAAGAAAAGTAAACACACAGAACTCATAAAAGGGATCTTACAATACTGAACCGACATTTCAGTCACAGAACTTAAGGGGATGTTCTGTAACTGCTAAATTTAAACATTGTGTTTAGATCAAATGATGGATAATTCTAGACAATAATAATTCAAAGAATATTGTGAAATGCGAGCCATAAATGAAGCGTTGAACTATATTTCTCTTGTTGTGATGTATGAACAACTGTTGTTTAGATTCTTAACCGAATACATTCGAGAAGCTATACACAGTTTTGCTATAATAACTGTAGAAATTTGAGAATTATAGGTTATTTATTTTAAGACACTGCTAGAGGATAAAGAAGCTCTCTGAAATTTCAATCTGCACGTGTATCAGGTTAACCGATTACCTCCTCTGTCTTTGCAATCTAAATTTGATTGTCTTACATTGCTCTGTTTTTGCAATCTAAATTTGAGTACTTTATACTGACTTTATTTAAATTATCACTAGTGGAACAGGGAGTACATACAGCATTAATAACAACAAGATTTTTATCCTTTTGTCTTACTAAGCTAAAAGCATACAGAAATCTGTAACAAAAGAATAAATAAAAGGCAAACTTCCCTTTTTGTGAAGTATTTGTCGTAAATTCGAAAATACGATATTTTGATCGTCCTGTTTCGATCTTATCTTACCAGAGAATGAACAAATAGCTTAGAGAAAACATTGATGATTTTAATCTGTAGTGTGGATTGTTTAATGGCAGCAGTAGGTCTAAGTGTTTAAAATAAAATTCCTTCACAAACATTGGTGTAGAATAAAAAGGGGTGACCTGACCCAGTCGAGTGGTCCAGCGCGAGAGTGTAGCTGCACAAGCATTTGAGTGGACCGTGGTTCAAGCCCGTTGTGTATGACTGTAAAGCTAAAGATTGCATTCAGGGGTTACTGTAAACTCCTCTGACCTGGTGGTCGCGGAGGAGTATAAACAAGAAACATTTTTTAATAAATTTCAGAACCATTCTTTCCTTTTGCTATAATACACTAAGAAAAACGGAAATTTGCATTTCCAAAAAAAGTTCGTAATGTGTTATGAATAAAGAGGCACGTGTTTTTGTTACTTTACACGCAAAATGTATTTTATCGAAGAAACTTATGGCAATAATACTGAATATGAGAGTTTTATGACATAACAGAAAAATTTGCTTTGTCTGTTTCCAGTACAGACTTCGCGTTGCTTGTTGTGTTCGTTTATCCAAAGAAATTGAATTGAATATGTTTTTTCTGGCTTGAACTTCAGAATTTTATTAAATTCGTTACTACCGATAACGAATGTGATTTTTCTACAAAATGACTGCAGGATGATTTGACAAGGAAGATAATTAAACATTCAGAAAGGAATAACAAGGAGCGGTAATGGAATGTCTTTGGCACATCATTAGACAAGAGTACGTCTGACACAGTGCACCTTGGAATATCCATTACTGTAACGACAGGGCAACTCTACACTCTCAGTATTTGTGCACACATCTCTCAGTGACCTTTCGCAACTGCGTGTCGACATGGAAGACAGATGTAGGTAAGAGCGAATGACATGTTTTCTTCTTCCGATCCAAACGACCAACCTGGCAATATAGTGGATAGGCCATTGGCCTCCGTTTGAAACGGTTTGGCTCTGATTCCCAAGCTAGGCTAGGGTGAATAACTTTCAAAGGGTTTTCAGCTGGAGGCCAGTTTAATCGGTCTCGGGCGAAAGTATAAGTATGTATGTATACAGACGATTCGCAGCATCAGTTCCCTTGCGCTTATTCCAATCAACCCAACCCGATATCTATCATCTAGAGACTCTTTGCGGTATCAAAAACTAAGAACACCTCAGGAGAAAAACATTTCTCCTCTTCCTGATACCAGTTAAATATATCTCCAGGAAAATAAAGGGCTTGAAAAATAATTTCCCAGCCATCCCCGGGATTTCAAACTATTGTTTTTCAAACAAGCAACGAGCAGCGAAATTACTATGCTGTCACAGAGAGAGAGAGAGAGAGACAACGTTCCAGCTAAAACGAAATAAGCAAGCAAATCGAATCGCTTTAAAATCATATTGACTTAAATGATTAATAATTAACCCCATGCTTTGAAAGCAACAATGTTTTGATCTTTCAGTGGTGACAAACCATGCTCTCAGACCATTGAATGTACTAAATCATAAATTACACCAAACTGTTAAGTAGTTATTTAGAAACGACGTTTCCAAACCCAACATGGTAAAACTTACTTCAGATAGAGGTTAGTAAAGAAAAGAAGAAAAACTTCAGTAATACATCATTTTTTTTTAGGATTAAATCCAAACCTGCAACAAAAAAAAAAAAATAATAATAATAATAATTTTGAGTACGTTAACATGTTTTTCGAAAATAAAAACATCGACATGTTTTTATTTCTATCAGTGCGAGTACTGGATATACGGTGACAACTTAAAAAATATATTCCTACGTTTAACAAGTGGTTGGCTAAAGGAAAACTTCCTACAATCCAGTATATATTTCTTCCCTTCTGACATAACCGGTTACTAAGCTGTATACATCATCTGTTCAAAGTCTCTCCTCATACGGGAGTCCTTTTGCAACTTTATCGGGCACCTTGCTGTCTTCGGACTTTTTCAAGGAGCTCGTCTTCTCCCTCTCGCATACATCTGGGCACCGTACTAGAAGTGGGGTCTCAAACTAATGGTATATCTTTACAAGTAAATGTTCCAATATATCATTGATAAACCTTCTTGTCGTCCCCTGCACCACACAGCACAGAATTTGTCTCTCTGTATCATAACCCCCCAAATCCCTCCACCTGCTGTTTTCATCTCCCCATGTATAATTTATTTTGGGAATTAAATTTCGCAAATGTAGCATACTGTATTTTAGCATTAAAACAGTATTGTCCCTTATCTGACCATCCCTGAGGCCTATTTTTAAGTCGTCTTGAAGGCTGTTTTATAAACCATTCTCCAAATCTTTGTTCTTCATCAATATCATTTAAGAAAATCAGAAACAGAAGCAGTACCAGCACTGAGCCCTGAGGGACCCCGCTTATAATCCAAGCTCATTCCAGATAGCAACTATTAATTACGCACCCTTGACCCCCCTGTAATCTACTAAGGTGTGATTCCAGTATGTTCTAGTTTATGCAGCAGTCTCTCATGCGAGCTGGAGTTGAATGCGGCGCTAAAGTGAATAAACTATGTCAAAGCTATTTCGTGTATCCCATTTATGAATAATGCTGTCATAATAATATATCGGTTTAGTTAAACAAGCCTTGAAGTATAGCACTCCTATCTGGAGAACTTTTATAAAACCAATCCTATATAAATCGCCCTGTTTGCGTTCTAATAATTTTTTTTCTGCGATTTTATCTGTACTGAAATCAGATGAGCTGTCTTCAGTTATCCATTTCGATGTTAGAAAGCTTTTAGCTTTATATTAAATACGACACACTTTCGTTTCACCACTCTTAAGAGTCTAATAGGAATTCCCCCCGAGTCTAACGAAACCCTCGTTATAAACTTTAATGCATTCCCTCATCCGCTTCCCTCGGTGCACACACGCTAAAAGGCCTCACTTGTCACAACCGCTATGGATTCAAAGAAGAATTGAAGATGTCCAAAAAAGATGTCTTAAATTGCGTTAAAGATTCATCAAAAAAGTTCACCGATTTCTTCGTTACCATAGGAAGATTTCGACATTTTGTGGAGGCCAAGCGCTTTTAAACGATACCGAGATGCTCGTTGCACTAAACATCCATATAGTATCTTTGAAGAATAGAATATTTAAAAAAATAAATAAATAAAAGCATTCAAGTTAACAGAGAGAAAATGCCCTGACTATATTATGCTTTTACTGTAATAGTAATCTGTTATGTATATATTAATGAAGAAAAAATATATATTTGTGTTGTATACGTATTTACCGCACACATTTATAACTGTTACAGCCTTTCATGTGTTACATCTTCTCATATGATTTTAAGGTTGCCATTCAGTGAACTTAAGATGAGTGATGGGTGAAATGATTATAGTAATCCCTATAAGAATCCAGAATAAATCCCTAAAGTAATCCCTATCCAGAATAAACAGTCAAAATGACTGTTTATTCTGGATAATTTGCGAAGAGTAATGCAAATATTCCGAATAAAAGCCTTATTCTTTTTCAGCAGGATACTATAAAAATATAAGAGAGTAATTTGGCTTGAAAACTTCAGCACAAGAGTTTGCAACTGTCTTCCACGTCACAAATCACAAAGGAAAATAACTAACTTGTGGGATTAAGGCTTAAGTTATTTGACTTTAAGGACCTCCCATCATCTACCACAATTGCAGGAGTCCAAACAGTAACTTTAACCCTTCAACTGCATGTTCTCTCACACAGTCTCACGCAGGAACCGAATTTATGGCAAACGTAATAAATCCTTTCAAACGATTATGTACTTGGAGAAGTTCAAACAGCATAAACATTCAGCCAAGGAGATAACACTAAGTGGCATTATTCTGATAAAAATAATAGTAAAAACCTTAGTTAACTAACGAACAAAATGGGAGTTATTGGTAAAGCCAAATGGCTCTGGCAATGACATCCCCACTTTCCCCACCGATACCTATCCTGACGCCGATCGCTGAAAAACGGAGACACCAAGATAGCCACTCCCAGTATGGTAATGTTTGTTAACTGCGGTGTTCAGGAAATAATGACTGTCAGTCTGTACACCCGCGTGCTGTCAACAGACCACCTTATAGTGTAAGTGTAGATGGACAGACGTCTCGTGTCTTTTCCTTAATCTTTAGACTCACCCAAGGCCCTCAGTGTAATGGCAAAGTCTAGTTCTGGAATGAGAGAAGGCAATTTGTTATCTGCAAGCACACCGTGACTCAACTACCATGTCTGCTTGTACATAGAAAAAGAAATAATGTTCAAGATAATGGAATAGTCATGTCGGGAGCTAATCTTAGCTACCGCGTGTGGTCTGACTTTTAGTTAACAGCAATTCATTACAGTTTTTTTAACTTAAAACTGTGTGTATTGTGGTACGGAAGTTCTTGAGATTAATAATAATATTTCACAATTCAGTGACGATTTTAAATTTATTTTAAAACTATAAAAGGGAACAGAGACAATATATTTTAAAATCCAGTTCCACTGGAATAGGATACAGTATTCACTACAAAAATCTTTGCTCTTCTTGTTGTTTATTACCGGAATATAAGATATAATTATGCAGTCGAACCACTGAATATCTGAGGTACGCGCGGACTACAAAGTTCAAATTCTTTCAACAAAGATTTTCCTTTAATCTTTTTTTGAAAGAATTGATCCGCTAGCCGTTTAACGTGTGCGACGATGATCTCAAACCGAATAAATAAATAAACACCTCTCATTATAATTACAGAATGATCGTCAAAAGCGCTATGAATTTCGATGGTCTTTTTGGAGTTTTGTGATGATTGCGACGACATTATGCCATATGCAAACTGTTATTCACCCCACTGCAAAATTTTTGTGTTGGGTGGGTGAGAAACTAACAATTGTAACCCCACATAGCCAGTTTGAAAGGCTGTGGGGTTGGGTACTCTCCCGTCAACAAAGATTTTCAGTTATTTATTTGAAAAGAATTAAAGACAGATATTAAGTATAACATATTTTTACAGATATTTATTGGAATTTTAATAATAAATTAATTTAGGTGTTGTTTATAGACGTTAAATGTCACGTTAATAAGTTTCAGATTCCATGCATATTAAAGAAATTAGAATAAAATGACCAACTGAAAGTGAATAGGCAGTTAATCACAAATTAAAAATAAAACCAACATTTCAATATTAGTCTGGCTCCACTAATTCATTGAATTGGTCTTCGGTTACTGCCCTTGTCTGTCCAATAGATAATGTAATTTGTATGCATTAAGACCATCTTCATTGAGACTCAATGAAGATGTCGATTAGTTATTTTTGTGGTTGTAATCATTATTATTATTAATTTTAAGCTACTAATATTTCAGCTTGTGGCACCATCACCAGCTATTTTGTATTTCGTCATATATTCAACCAGAGATAGGCACAATGGGGACGCAGATTATCATGTAGGATCCGAGCATAATTTCTGGGCGCCTCCGTAGCCAGGTGGGCAGGAGCACACGCTTCTTGATCAGATCGGGGTTGGAGCCCGTGACCACCAAATACGGTCAGGAAATGACCACCGTATATCCCCGGAGCAATACGGCCATAGTTGCTAATGCTCCTGAAAACCAAATAACAACAACCGAGCTTAATTGTCAAACTTTCTTTTTCGCATGCTGGAGTCGTTTGATGCTATGAATTATTAAATGACTGTTAGCACCAGCGAAACTCTCGCACCAGGTTATTATTTAATTATCCCTCAATGCTGATTGACGCCTACGTTGTTCAATCACTTCTTGATGTTCTGCTAGTTTTAAACTAGAAAAACCCATGGGAAGTTGACGTACTGCTTGAAGCTTCTTCACCGTGTGACTTTGGGACATTTCATGAGTTTCCCAAAGTTTAACGCAAAAATTGATACATACAACTTGTTCTTTTAAATCAGCCGTTTTGAAATGCAACGTGAGGCTCATGCATCCTCTTGAACTAACGCGTATATCAGACAACTGAATGCAGGTGGCACGTGTCAGATTTGTTATGGCGACATATATTAACGAAGCCAAAGATTAAATACAGTAATTTAATTTCGACCGCCGCACAACTTTTACTCTAAGTTTAACGTGCATTTAAATGATATATTATTAAATACTAAGTTAGTTAACGTAAGAACTGGTTGGTTCTTAACGACTTAAGAGAATGTGGACTCAAAAGTTTAGACCTCTTTTGAGGAACCTAATTGAAGTGGATAAGGATCAGAAGGGATTAGTAAAATGAATGAGGAAAGTATATTCTCACAAGGAGAGACAACACCCAGAGTGTAAAAATATAAAATCTCAGTTAGTAACAGAAGGCTGGATCTCATGACGTTTACCTTCGGGCAGCGTGCTGTAAATCATTCGAATAAATTACCTGCCAGGTAGCCGAAGAGGAAAGTTTGTTAAAGTTCAGAGCAGAATTGGTTTGTCTTTTTTTTTTTCAGCAATAGGGACGGTTGATTAGGTTTTATTTTTTGGCAGATGCAGAAAAATCTGTTTCATTGCATCATTTAGCTATTCTAATATTAATATTCTTGCTTCTGTTTTGTGAGTTCCTCTGATCCTGTATGGCCGTCCTGGAGTATAGACAAAATTTGTTCATTAATTTATCATTATTTGCTGGCTAAAGTAGGTGTGATGTTCTTAAGATAGATAGATAGATAGATAGTTCTTAAGATAGTTTTAATTATTTTAATTTAAATAAATAAATTCCATGCTTATACACGGGGGACGACCACATAGAGTTAAAAGAATTTACAAATAGAGAGAATACAAGGAGATTATTGTATTTAGCAGTTACACAATAAAACCTCGTGTCAAAGCTCGAACCATGGTCAACTGAAACACGTGCATTACTGTACCCTTGCGTTTGATCACGTTCTTGAAAGATTAGTGCAGTAAAAATTCCAATAAATCGTATATTCAAACTCTTTACAAATATCAATTTATTCATCAAGATTACCGATATCTATGTTGTTTTCGAGAAGTTATATTAGATAATATTGGTGTAAGAGACATGGAAACAAAATAAGTAATGTTGTTATGCAATGCACAATCCAGGAGAAAAATCAGTGTTTTCAGGGTGCCATGTGTCTGCAAATTGTGAAAATCATTTAAGGTTAGTTTGCCTGATTGCAAGATAAAAAAAAATCTCAAGATGGGGTGGGGAATTCTATAAATTTCCCTGGTCCGTGATTAGAATTGTAAAAGTACCATTTATCAGATTTTCCTGTCTCTTTCCCTACCTACAGGAGGGTAAAAATTACGCAAACAAACAACCATACAGTACTCATAAAGGGTAGCACAAAGCCAGCTTGATTAATGATTAAGCCAGGCATTTATTAAAAGTTGTTCTTCTGCCACGTAGTGTTTCATTTTCTGTATGCTTCAGTTTTTGACAATCTCCGTTTATGCCTTAAGTTTTCGTGTACCAATAAATACAGGCTACTAAAATGCACACATTTTACAAATGAAGTCACTTGCAGTCGTTTCATATGTATGGAACCGTATGAGTGGTATTTCTATTTACAATTGTTTCTTCTGTTTCAGGCGAATGTTCCCAACCGTACGGGTGTCTTTTACTGGAGCGGAGCATCAGACCAAGTACTCCGTGCTTATGGACATTGTTCCAGTGGACAATAAACGGTATCGCTATGCTTATCATCGCTCTTCGTGGCTAGTAGCCGGCAAAGCTGATCCGCCTTCTCCAGCACGACTTTACCTCCACCCAGATTCTCCATTCACGGGAGAGCAGCTCAAAAAACAGGTGGTGTCTTTCGAGAAGGTCAAGTTGACCAACAACGAAATGGACAAGCAAGGACATGTAAGTGTTAATCGCATAGTAACAATCAGAATAATTCAAAAATAGTTTTTACAACTTCATAAATTTCGTGCATTTTGAACTTTGAAAAATACACCATTATATATCACGCGTCCTCTGTGACAATAGAGTGGGTTCGCCACTGGTCACTCCACTGGAAAAGTCAGATTATGATAAAGACCACATGAACTAGCAGTACCATAAGAACTCGGGCAGTATGACAAAAGTGGCCAACTCATACACTGAAGATGACTCAGCTGATCGATTTTTCTTCTGTGACTTCTTAAGTCTATCATTCACCATAAAATTTCAACTGAAGAACGGAATCAGAAATTTCTGGGGGTTATGTATGAGGATGTGATAGAACATTTACTTTTGTTGGGTCGTATGCTGCATGATTGGTGGTAAGGATACTGAGAGGCCTGTCGTAGTTCTGTATGGTCAGAGCGAGAGTGCCGGAGGACACACATTTGAGATGATTGTTGATTGATCCCGCCAAACCGCTAAATTTGCGGCTTTCATTGTGCTTGGCAAGTTTTACTAAATTCGAAATACACGAAGTTACATGTTTGCAAGGCCCAAAGCTATTTTGAATTACTCTATACTAAGTTTACCTTTTCGTGTATTAAATTTGACACTTGATCGGATGCTACAAAAATTCTGACAAGGTTTGCACGCTGCAATGAGGGATTTCAAGTGAATAAATCATCTAAGAAATTAATGTGTTTCGTTTGTCTATAATAAAAAAGTACTTTCTCACGTAAAGGATTTTATTTGCTCTTATCACGAAAAAACTAAAATTTTTTCTTAATACCATATTTAAAATAAAATAAATTTCCTGTTTATACTCCGGGACGACCACACGTTCAGAGGAGTTCACGAAGTAGAGAGGATACAAGAAACAGCACCGTCTTACTAAATGCGCTGGATAAAAGTGCTTCCAAAAACTAGTTTCAGTTCAGTTATACAGCAAAACTTTCTCATATTTTTAATACCTGAAGCATCTGGACACTTCTTTTCTGTTTAAGGTAGTTTTGCTACAGTTTTCGAATGGGTTGAACCAGTTTCATCGTACTTCTCTGAAACAAAACGACTAAATTTAAAAGCATTCTTGATTATGATTACAATTTACTCTCTTCTGTAGCTAATTTTAACGTATTCTGTAGATCTCTGTGTTGTTTTTCGTAATTTACCTTAAATTAGCTTTCTTAATTTCAAATAGCGTCCTAATGCTCAAAAAAAGTGAACACCAAATATTATTGCAGAGCATTTTTAATATTTTTACTAGTGTTTACGAAAGTTTCTTAGGGAAATAGATTTCTGTATATACTCTAAATAGGTATAAGTCATCCCAACGTCATTAACTGATTCTGTTAATTGTACGAAACTAGATGTGGCTTTACAAACCGTCCATTTGATGATGTATCAACTTGAGGAAAAAAAAAACCACGAGGAACGAAACACCACCTTACTGAGAAATCTCCACTAGAATTGAATTCTGTATTCAATACATGCACAGAACGATAGCATGCAGGCCATCTATGGGGCAGAGGTCTTTGAACTCATTCTACCCTCTGTATCTTCAACATCGACGAATATTAGTTACTCAGTGGCTTGTTGTTCAGACACCAAATCAATACGTGATTTGGTGTCTGGACAACATTGACGCATCTTTGATACGACTACGGTTATTTAGTGGTGTACTGCAAAATTCAAAAGAAAAATGAATTCAGGAGGCGGCTAGCAGCGATCATAATGATAGGCCCCCAAATGCCTGAGATGAATGCCAGTGGAGGATATTCTCTCTCTTCCGGCTTCACCCCCTCTCACTAATAAACATCATCGACTATACTAACAGTGATCGTTTTTAACCTACACAGAAGCTGCAGAAGACACAAAACACTGATGTAGACTATCACAAGTTAATCAAGAATAAAGAAGTCAGTTTCTGTCTACAGTTCCACCGATATTATTCTTTCACTGCGCATACATTATTTGAATGTGCACCAGTTTTGAATACCTCAACTGTCTCATAATTCTTCCGTTCTTTACAGAGCAGTTCACTCGCTATAATAGCGACAACAGTGCCAATCGTTAGTTATTATATATATGGGCGTGAAGGGGTCCTACTTTGTGCCACCGTATCTACTAAGAACGGAAGCCTATGAATTACTGTATTTTGATGTGTACAACTTCTGTGTACCCTGTTGGCTCGCGAAGTGAGAATATTTCAACCATTCTTTTTATGATAGTTCGTTTGCATCACTTTATACTGTATTTTAATTAATCGTATTTTTGTTGTTTTATTATATACAATATATTTATCTCTCTATTTATTCTTTTAATTAGTCGAATTAATTTTAATTTATTTTTGTATTTTATATTTCTATTACTACTTTTACGTCGAGGATCAGTTAGAATGGGCTTCCATGCTAACTGACCCTCGACGAATCTACACATTAAGCCTCTGATTCCCGTGAATTGATCTCGAAAAGCCACGTGTGAATTTGGATGCTAATTCAGAAATTAATTTTTATCATTTTTTGGTTGCTTTGCTACAGTCATTATGCAGCAACTGTGACAACAGACGAAAGGCAATGGTCACAATCACAAAGCCCTTAGTAGTGGCGGGAAATCTCTTGTGCGTTGATTATCGGTTAATAACACTGAGTTGACGCACATATAACGAATGCGCGAGGTTATCACGGAAACAGACAAATTAGTGAAATACACGTGGAATCCCTATTTTCATTGATTATCGGCATTAATTCATATCACGAGAACTTAAAATCGTTATTAGTTTTACACCATGCCAACTAAGTCGTCCATTCTGCTTTTTTCACAAATGAGTAAACTACTTTAGTGGCGTGTTGATTAGTACAATTTAGGAAGTCTTTACGAAAGAAAACTGTCCGCTCGGCCGCCAGACGTCTAAAAAGGCGTCGACAGTAGGACGGATCTTGCATGCAGGCTTCGTTCCCCCACCCTCCCAACAACTACACACAACCACCGTCGCAAATAGGCTCATGTTGTGCACAGCTCTGCATTGAAAGGACAAGTTTAAAGGATGACATGGATTTCTCCACTCTCGCACGCCATCTTTCTGGTCTGCTTTTTATAAAATAGCAAAAAAAAAAAAAAGCCATCATATTTACATACTGCAATGTTTATTCAAGGAGAAAATATTTCGCTGTTGCGGTCTAGAATACTTGTTTTCGCTACATATCTTAATAATGTTTACCAAGTATAATAATGGAAACCCCCCCTTCTGTTTCCCTCCTTTAGAAGCCATTGCGAACATGTCATCGTCTCTTTCTCTCTTATTTTCTCACGCGAAGTAGCGTATTTGACCTGTGAAGACACTGCTGCGACGTTCCCCATTATATTTGGGCATCATACGAATAGCTGATCACGTTTCTGGGAACCAGAAATAAAAAATTAATTTTGCTGTACTCGCACGTGCTAGTGTGTGTGTGTGTGCGTGCGTGCGTAGTCTTAAAAGGGTTGTTCGCTGCAGCACAAACCCTGTTGAACACAACTCTTACTTGTAGAAAAGTGTGAGTGTCTTTGGGCTTAGAATGCGGGGCAAAAAATAAAGATTTTTTATTATTTTTTAACCCTAATTGTCCTTGAGCAAGTGCTGCTTCGTCACGCACATACTGGACTCCGACAATGCACAGGCAAAGGTGAAAAATTAGCTCGAGTCACGCAAAACTTGGCTACCACTGTCGACACGCCTCCAGCCGGTAGCTTACAGATCTGTTAACACTCGTGAAGTTGAGCTAAAGCCGAGACTTAGGACTTATGATTTATCTCCAGGCATTAGAATGGTTGACAAGAGGTACATTGAGGACATACCACTTCTACGAAGGGGGTTGGGGGTGGTCGTGGGCAGTACTTGCTGAAATCCGTCGCGCTTCGTATGTGGCGTGGTTTATTGGGACTGCCGACAGCGCAACACTGGGTGATGAATTGGGTAGCTATAACGGGAGAGAACAGACGATGGTGGAAGAAGTTAACCTTCTGGGAAATCCATATCTCCCGACACCTCCAACGTCAGCCAACATGGTCGCCATGTTTACACAAACCGATCGGATCCTTGCAGATACTTCTTACCAGTCTGTTTGTAAGTAAACTTATATTACACAAAGAAATGGAGAGGGGAGGGGATGCATGACTCGATATATACCTTAATAACGTTTGTTCTCTTAAACATTTTACGTCTCTTTTCAGATTGTCCTAAATTCAATGCACAGGTATCAGCCTCGTATCCACCTGGTGAGGAAATCTGGCAACTCTACGACTCTATCGGTGACGGACCTTGAATCCGAGGAATTCCGGACGTACGTGTTTCCTGAGACTGTATTTACTGCCGTAACGGCCTACCAGAACCAACTAGTAAGGAACTGTTCCGATATTAAGAATTTAATTAGAATTATTCGTGTTTTAATTTTGTGTTTCCGTGACAGTAAAGCGGGCTCGTCACTCGTATTGGGGTTGTGCCGGGAAGCATTTTTAAAAGAGATTGCGCTTACCCGATCTCAGTATCTCAATTTTTTCATCACACACAACGTCTAATTGCACGTGAACAGATATAACGCACGATTGAATTAGCGCACTGCGGCAAAAGTAGTCAATGCGCCAAAAATATTTTAATTAATTAATGTATTTTTTTCTTGTTTGTTGTTGTCATGACAAGAATCTCCTTTAAACTTGTGTTTCCTGGAGGAAAAAACTGTTTGATTAGATTAAATTCAGTTTTCAGTATATGCTCAGTAGATTTCGATATTAAAGAAATATAAGTGTAAGAAGAATAATGCCTATACAACAGTAACATATTCTTTTTACCATGAATGAAAATTTTAACATTAAATAACAGATAATGTACAGATAACGGATAATTTATTCATATTGACCATTGAGAGAAATTATGATTTATAAACTATTAATAGGCTCTATTTACATTCTTCAGATCTCTCTCTCTCGCATAAACTAGTGAGATGTTTAAGAACTTTCGCAGAGTGCCAAGAATATTATTGATCCTTCATATTGTCCTCATAAAGAACAGAAAAGAAGTTGGAGTTGATTTATATTCGGATAACAATAACTTATGAGCGTGTGATGATGTGGACAGAAGATTTCATTTTTTTGTTCTACTGGGTTAGTTAGTAAAAAGATTAGTAAAAGCAACTTGGGCCTCAGTCAGTTACATAAAGGGAGTAGTTCTAAAGAGTTTTTATATGATTTGTGGGATTAAAAAACAAAACAAAAAAAAAAAAGAACTGAAATTTGTTGTAGGGAAAGAATACTATCGTAGATCTTACCTCATTATCAGCAGTTTCTTGAAAGCTCATATATCTTAAAAGAAAAAGAAAAGATTCAATTCGTATTTATTTTACCTACAATATTTATGGAAACTGTTGCTAAAATGATTGTCTAATATGCAAGTTAATCTTTGAAATTAACTTTTACAATTCACCCGGTACCAGATAATAGAAGGATTTTCAGTGCTACGTATCACATAGACACGACACGATACAGTTGGAAGATATATTATTTACAGCAGAAATCACTTTGTTCATAAGTATTGAACCGATCTATTGATGGATATTTAGCTCATTTATGATTATTTTGTATAATAATAATTATTATTATTAGTTCAAATAATTAATTTACAATAACAAACATAAGGACAATATTTCCCTGTCAATAAGCTTAATGCTATCGAAAATTTCATGTACTAATATGTAACTCAATCATCCTTCCTTAAAAATACAGGAGAGGAGGAAGCGAACAAAGAAAAACTTCTTTATTCCATCAGTTGAAACTACATGACGCTTCGGCTTCACTATTTGGATTTTTTTATTTTTATTGATCCCAGCATTCCCCACGTTTGGCAGGAGAATTTTGCAGCACCGTGCATATCTTAATTTAATTAAGATTTAAATTTAATTTAATTTAAACTTAATTTAATTTAAATCTTAATTTAAAATTAAAGAAAATTATTTCTTAGTTAGGTTTACTTTGCAATGTTTAGCATGTCATGAGTATGCTATTCTGTCGAGTAGTTTGAGCTTTTTTTCATTACTACTGTTATAGCTCATAATGATATGAGTATGAGAGATTTATAGACACTTAAGTATAGAAGAATGCACGAATTGCAAATATTTTTAGAGAGCGAGAGAAGGGCTCTGAATGCTGAGTGCTCCGGGTTTTCAACTAGGAACATATCGTTACATCTGAATTCGTATTTTTAAGCGAACGTCGCAAGACAGTATGAATATTCCTAGTCTGACGTTAAAAAAAAAAGTATGTTCTGAAGTATATTCCTAGTTAATAAAAAAAGGAGGCATGCAAACATAGAATTAACTAGAATTCATCAGAAAAATGAAATGAACAAAGATTCCTACATGTAAATAAGAAATACAAACAAAAAACTTGAGTGTATCGGTATGTTTTGTTTCTGCCTTTCCACAGCGTAAGTGCCACCTAGTGCCGGATTTAAGCATAAGCCATGGCTTCGGGACTTTGCTATCCGAGGAGGATCGCCTCATTTCCTTTTGTCAAAACGAAAATGTATAATTTCATAACTTGGGGCTTCTTAACATGCTTTGGCTTAGGATCCCACCATGCCTAAATCCTGCAAAAATTGGTTGCATCATTGCACTGATTAGGTTAACTATCAGCCTCCTCTCTTTAACCATGTTTGCAGGAGATCCAGTCCGAACAGGTGCCGCAACCAGTCATCATCCTTTTACTGAAATTTACATCCAAATTTCAAACTCACAGAACCAACTTTTCTTCTTCTTCTTCAATTTCCGTTTTCTGAAACAACCTCCTTTCATACGTATTTCCTGAAAATTAAAATCTACAGAAATTCATGTTTAATGTTAACAAGTATCTTCTTTCCACTTCTCAACCTTCAACCTATGCACAGTACTAAGCGCTATAGTTTCTAATACCTCTCGTTTTGCCTTTTCATTTAAAAAAAGTTGCATTGGAACCTTTTTTTGTCTTTTAACCAAGACTTCCTTTCCCATGCTGATTATTTTGAAATTAGTTATCATTTCAGTAGATGCAGGCCCCGAACAATTATCCTCAGAAGAAGTATCACAGACACTCGAAAATACTTCTAAGATCGCAGTGAATTAAGTAAAGTAAATTAAAGACCGATCAGCGCCCATAGATCACGCCCACAAAGAAAAGATAAAGAACGACATCCCTGTCATCAAATAATGCTCCAAAACTTAGAAAGTTCCTCACCACAAGGATCTAGTTTTAACATGGGACCAAGGGCCATCCCCCCCCCCCAACTTCAAGAACTTAGAAACAAACATTTCGCTCCACTGGGCCATTAGGCTAGAGTGCACAAAGTTTTATAATCCAAGTCTAATCAAGCAGTATGTTTATAAGAGTGTTGTCTCACTCATCATGCACTCAACAGCGACTTGGTTATCTTGATGAGATGCTTGACCCTGGCATCTCAAACTCATTTTGGATTAGAATAATGGTATTTACGATGGCTGAAATGGGCCAAACGGAATCCCCTCGCGACTCCAAGTTAGTACTCTTCTTGAATATCACACCGTGGTGACACTATTATTATACGGAATACCATAACCTTAAGCCAGCTGTTTACACACACACATGATATCAACGTCGAGATATCCTCGACGTTGATATCATTATATATAGGAAGAGAATAGCAGGTCACAATCTCCATCAACTATCGGACTTCGAAATCAACATGCATTTCGTAAACGTTTCTTTCCAATACATTAGACTTACGCAACACCAATTAACTTTTGAAAAGAACTACCGAACGCAAATCTTAGCAGAAATTAATCTGTTCCTTGTAGAAACATAGTAGAACCCCACGTCTTCAGCCGATCAGGCCTGTTTAAGACGAATTCTTTCCTTCTTTGAATGTCATGGTTTTTTTAAAATTAAATTTGGTGCTTGCGATAAGATTGAGTTTTACAATCTCATATTTATAACTCCGTAATTCACTTGTAACTGGTGTAGATCCCATTAGCATCTACTTATCCAGGGATAAGACGATGGTCTCAAACTGAAGAAACAAATAATAAAAATTTTGGAAAATCTGAATGGAATGGGCATCTCTAGACAACTTCAAACATGCTGGTGAAGAACAGGACTTTTCAGGGTGAGCGCATCTAATTGTGTTGTGTGTGTAGCTTCAGACGAATATATGGACTAAAAACGGATGGATTTTTGTCGTTACAAGTTATTTACTTACTTATACCAAATCTATTTAACTGAGATAAATTATAGTTTGTTTTTTTCGGACATCGCGAAATTGCAATTGCTTATACTGTACATATTAGCACTTAATTATCCGAGAAATATGTAACTGAATTTGTTATAAACAAACAAACAATATGCAGTGAAAATTAACCTATATATACATATAATGATTAAAACTATCAATATAGTAATTGGAATTAACTTTACGTTTAACAATATTTAATATCCATATATAATGCATGTTTCTCGTATCAGTAGGAAATTCGTAACCAGCAAAGTTCTCTTCTCCGATGGAAACAGTATAAGATAAAACATATTCCTGTGATCAATTTTGTCTTTGAAACTGTTCTTCTCATGTCTTCAGAGAGACACGAGGGCAAATTTCCCGGTAAAAGGTCAGCACTACATACGAGACGTGGTCTGTGCATAGTTCAGTTCTACGAAACATTTCCCAAACGGTAATGAAATAAAAGGATTAGGGCATGGCAATTATTATTATGATTAAAAACAACAGGTGGGAAGCACATTCATCAAAAATTGAGAAAGATTTATAGACGTCTGGATGCGATGTCCAAATGTAGCGCGACTGGAGTTGGGTGGGATCGAAATAATCATTTCAAGAGGACGGACTCATACCCCAGTCACCTATTAAGGAATTGCGAGCTGTATGCAGTCAGACAAAATCGGAATGTCAAGAGAATTCAATCCATCTGAAAAGCAAAATATTATGGAATTCCCCTCCCCTTTCCTTCCTGCCGCACAGAACAGAACAATTAAAAGCCTACATTTAAATTACTATCGCTATATCTATAATTTTTTATATAAATGAAGGAATTGTTTAATTGCTTCAGTTACTTCGATATACTGACATATTTAATCTTCTCAGTATTACAGTAATGAGCGTACAATTCTCTCCGTGAATTAAACTGATTCGGCAAGATTATAAACAAAGATCATTCTAAATATAGAATCAATTGTTACTGAAATGGCGCATTATAAGATCTACCCATCATTTCCTTTGCCATTTCTTACTGTACTTATCTTCTTCATCTCCATATAGAATGGGAAATATTTTACCTAAGGCTATTGCTACATCATCTAAAACCCATCTGTGCCGAACAGGATGAGATGCATTCCAACTCTGCTATATAACAACGGTAATCAATTTATTCTGAATCAGACCATTAAACAGACCTTCATCTATCGGTACAATGGAAACGATATTTTTATGAATTTTATGTAAATGACATTTTACATCTATGATGCTTACAATTTCATGTATTATCTAAGGGCCAGTCAGTAACCACCCTATAATAGATATGCTAAGAAAAGCATTAGTTTTCAGCACGTTCAATTCTAAATTAATTATTAAATTTATTTTATGAATTTCAAAAAGGTTAATAATTTCTTGGATATAATGGAACCACCTGGCGGTCATTTGCGAAAACATTCTTGTTAGGTATAAGGAAGCTTAAGTTAATAAAAATATGAAAATTTTTCAGTACTTAGATGATTGTTTGAAGGGAATTGATAAATACTAAATCGCTAAATACAATTATGATCATTATGGCTTGAAAAATCTGTATTTAATATCTCTGAGTAACTGTGATTGTTGAAACTATGCTTGATACGAGGAGTTATTGCCAATAACTTAATCATATCGTCTTTATTTTATTGCAGATCACTAAACTCAAAATAGACAGCAATCCTTTTGCCAAAGGTTTTCGGGATTCATCTCGTCTCACGGAACTCGAAAGGTAAGTTGAGATTACACGACATTCGCTACTTAATTACAACGAAGCACGCGTGCATTTAGTCATTGCCATGGAATACAATATGAAATTAAAGCCATACTTGTAGGAAATTGAAGAAGCAAACCAAAATTCTTCAAGGATTTCGTTCAATCTTCGTTAGCCACATTATATTTAGATGATCCACGCACTTTTTTTACATGTTTATTTAAGAGTTACAAATAAGACTTTGTTGTTTAAGGAAGGTTTTGGTCCGATGATAGCTATGCTACCGTATTGAAGAAGGATGGGGGGGGTTAGCAAGATTAGAAAGAAAGGCAAGAGTCTGATACTGTTATTAGCGTGCCTTACACCCGGCTAATTATACCACGCAATACTCCCAACACATCATTACTGTCATCCGGCATTTGACGCGTGTTTATTTTACAATTTTTTTCCATTACTGCTGGCGTCGCTAAAAAAGTGTCTATTCGAAAAAAAAAAAAAAGTCGTCCACTCACTCTTTTATTTCGTTTTAACAGGATCCCACAAATTAAGCGTTTTAATTATTTTAAAGGCTAATGAAGAGTCTCTCAGCGAGTGGAAATACTTGCAGTAGCCCAAAGTGTGGAAATGGTAGCTAAAGCAATATGACTGACTGCTTTCCGGTATGTGGGTGGCGGAGGTCCCCTAGGAATCCCGTGGCACAACGCCATATGACACGATACGCACTATTGCCAATTTTCATCAAGGAGGGGTGTAACAGTATCTGTTACCGCCCGGGTCGAACGAAGCAATTAGCAGGAGTCGGTAATGACTTCAGTGTGCTGTATACTCAAAGCGAAAGGAGGTTTTGCCACTGAGGCCAGGCAAAGTTCTCCCAATCCTAACATCCCAAGCGTCCCATGTCGACGCGGGAGGTCCTGGCAAGAGCACGGTCTCGGTGAAGGCCCGCTGACAGCAACAAGGGACTACTCTCACCGCTCTGCGAAACGTGACACTTTAAACAGTACCAAACGCTTCTCTTCCGAAACGGGGACAGAGTTTTCCCTGTTAACTTTACCGAATAGATTCCCCCAACACCACCACCCCGCCTCGACCTTCGTGGAACTTTTTGACATACCGTAAATACCGGCCACACGCTTGCGCATGATCCGGCAAAAAAACAGAGCCCTTTTAAGAGAACATGTCAGCTCTTTATGAGAATCCACAGAACAGATGGAGAGAAAAATGGAAGAAGTTATAAGAAGTAGCCTCCGTGTTGTGCACTCCTTTGGTGAGCGAGACAACACCCCACTAAATTGCCCTCTTTATTGAGAGTCGTTTATTTTCAACCATCAGCATTAAACCAAGATTTCGTTATAATTCGGAAACTGTTTCCTTTTTACGATTTTGGTGCATTTCATTCCTTTTTGCTAGAGTGCGCCAGTTTAGGAAACTGTTTTTAATGCAGTTATTTATTTTCGATGAGAGAGGAGTGCTTTCTCTCTACAGAATATGTCCAAAGAAGAGCATATGCTGGCATTCATTTAAACACTATTTTGCTTATTCATTCATTTCATTTTCCATGCCAATCTTATGGTTAGAGAACTTTTATATAAGTGATCGCAAGGGACGGCGTTTCATAGTGTATAATGTTGCAGTTTTGAGTTGTCGTGTTAAGATGTGAATTCTCAAGTCGGCTCGTTGTCTGCACGCGGCAAAACTTGTAACTTCCATCTGAGAGCAACTAACTTTTTCTGAACCACTCTGCGCAAGGTACACAATATCTCAATATTGTCTACCTTGCTAGCTCTCACCAATATCTCATATTGATAAGAGCCAGCTTAATAATAAATTTAAATGACTTCACCGACCCTCTTGCAAATTTCGGTGTTCTTCTGAATGCTCAGAAATCACAAGGAATGTTAATTGTAGAACAATTTGTCTGATGACTTGGAAAAAAACATCTTTCAAAGTTGTAGAGTCGCATTCCTCATTTGATCACGATCTATTCATTTAAAGGTATCATCTCAATAGCAAATGCAAGCATAAACGGCTGCCGCTTAAAATATCCCAATTAGGCGTTCTGAAATTATAATATTTAAGTATTATTATACTCTGACTGCTTGCCAGAAAAACGCATAGCTACAGTGGACGTGTTAGAAACGTATTTAGTGGGCTACAGTGGCCTGCATTCTTCTATTATTAAATTGCCAGAACCTTTTTCTTTAATATATGCCTGCAAGCAATATGGGCCTCAAGTTTTGCATCTACGAATATAAATCGTATATTTCCAAGAGTCTTAACAAGAAATGGAATTTTTGAATTTTTTTTAAAAAGTAACTTCGCATATATGTGATCAAATCCAAACATGAGCTTTTTTTCGTCTAACAATTCTTTTGGAAGAAAATTTGAAGAAAGCTATCTAAATGAGGGATATAAACAAGGGGCATGCTGCCGATTTGTTACAAGGGGCTCGCTCGGGAAGAAATTCAGCTAAGGGTCATCCGTGGTTAAAATAGTCTGTTAAATTTTATCAAACAAAAATTTCTTTTTAAACAGGGAATCAGATAATCCCCCGAAATTTTAACAAGGTGCTCGCCCGATTATTCTTATAGTTTAGTATTCTTTTAAAAATATCCATATGAAAACCAGCATTTTAAATCTAATGTTACATGGCTGTTTGCCAGATGACGTCAACTTGTACAGTTTAAAAGTGGTCAAGACTTGGGAAAAAGTAAAGTTGTTTTGTAGGAGTAGGCTTATGAAATAGAAATCATAATAAACGTTGAATTGAACGTTGGTATTAATCAGAGATTTTCTGGCTGATAAATATGATTGTGGTTGATATTCTTTTGATTGGTTGGGTATTGGTATTATTATTTCTGGTGCAAGGGCTACTTGGGCCATATTGCGCCATCAACGAGAAGTAGGTCACACACGATGACTGTAAGAACAGTCAGATACGAGCATATAGATTTATGCGTTTTAAGAAGCAGAAAAATTCCCGGAGATTTGCATCATCACCTGTGATATGGCGAAGTGTCAAAGGTTTTTCAAGATTTCGTAGAAAACTGAATGAGGCTTTTTGGGCATGAGTGTACAACGTACATTCAACGAGAATGTGCTTGAATGCGAGTAGAGAGTTGGAGTGCGTACACTGCCGGAGGATCCTTTCCTGCGAGAAGAAAAAGGTGGGTGAGCTGACTGTGACCGATTCGTTTTCTGGATAGGATGACTCTTTCCTTTCTGTTTACACGGAAACTGGAAACCCATAACTGTGGTTCAGATTTTATTCAGATTTTACTTGTGTTTGAGCTTGCCATAGAGGCATCCATTGTTCCCAACATATACTTCTTATATTTGATCTGTAGTCAATATGCAGAACTTAATAATGGATGAATGTTTGGCTGCATAATCCGCTTTCTTTCCCCAATATCCTAGTGTGGCCTGGGATCCAGCAAAAGATGACTACTTGCTGGTGTTCTTGGATATGCATCAGCTGCTAAGTTTTTATGGTTTTTTTTTATTAAAGGATGCGTTGGTGAGGAGCAATTTTGCAAGGCTAAAAGTGCACTCTGCGAATCTGTATACAGTATATTACACTTTTTTTTGAGTGGACAGAGGGAGAATATTTTCTACGACAAGTTTGATGCCGCATAATTGCAGCTCTATAACTTCTGCAATCAGTGGGAAGTGAAACAGAGGTTGTGTGTGTGATAGGGGAAGGCAGATACAGCGTCGACTCAATTCTCAGACTTTGATCCATCAGTGCGTATATATTGTAAACGTGGGTAATTTTGTGCGTGAGCAGCATGGATTTTATGAATTTTGATATATTGGTATGCAAAATTTAAGGACCAGTCAGGTTTTCACCTGTAGCTTCTCATAGGAGTGGCCTGGATATGGGAAAAGCATGCCAAAGGAACTTCGTGAGGTATAGAAATGATGAAGGAAACAAACACCGACACAACAACGGAAACAAAACAGTACAGAGGGACTTTATTCAAAAATGGCAACATTGCACTGGCTGCCATGATACAGATGCATCAATGCCAAAGATGAGAAAAAGGGAAGAAGTGGTCTTCAGTAGGAGATGTGGCTATCCCTAATATCGATGCAGGCTTTGCACCTCCTCGCCATGCTTAGTACAATGTTGTTGATAAGTTCCTGCGGTAACATCGTCCATTCCTCTGTCAGCGCCACCTTCAGCTGGTGAACATTTTCTGGTGGGTGTGGACGTGCCGCTAGTCGTCTCGATGGAATTTATATCGGTGTAACGGGCAAGCCAATCCATGAGAACAATGTCCTCGCTTTCCAAAAGTATATTAACAGCTGGAGTGCGATGGGATGTGGCGTTATCATCCATAAACACGAACTCGGGGCAAATGGCACCTCGAAACAGACGCACATGGGGAAGAATTACGTCAGTTCAGTAGCGTGCATCGGTTACAGTACCGCTTTCCAGTATCTGGAGTTGTGTACATCCATCCAATATAACGCCTCCCCAAACGAGAACACCTCGACCGCCATATCGATCCCTTTCAGCGATGTTTGCGGGGTGATACCGTGTGCCAACCTCTTTCCAGATTAGCTGACGTCCAGAATCGCTGCTGAGACTGAATCTACTCTAATCAGTAAAGAGTATCTTAAGTAAAGATTTTTCGGTTGTAACTTTAGAAATAGTGTTGGTCCTTAAGTTTTGCACACCAGTGTACTTGCAAAGGAATGTTTTTCCTAGTTTAGGAAATAACTGTCACATAATGGTTTAATAGAAGACCTTGGGAGGATCTGAACTGTTTGGATTTTGGAGGACTTTGTCAATGCCTGCAATCTGATACCAATAAGCTGAGCTGCCTCTGGTTTATTTCTATAGTATATTGTGAACTGTGGATCGTTAAGTATCGGGGTTAAGTATTCGAAGGCTACCCACCTAATGGGGTGGGTAGCCTTCGAAGTTTGCTGCGTAGTTCAGATGTAACATCTTCCTCCTGAGGCTGAGGAGAACTTTGTATTTGCGACGTTCTATAAGCGCCTATAACAATTCTGAGGGCAGAATGTTGAATAGAGGCAATCCGTGCTATCACCTTTCCCCAGCAGAATCATACACCAGGACATAATAATCAAGGAGAGATCTGATTAAGGATCTATACAAGTAAAGTAAGGTGTAATGATCTGCACCTCATAATGTAGAAGAATATTTGTACTCTTAGTAAGTTAATTTTTTTTTCTGGCAAACAGTCCGTAGATTTCTGATGTATTCTGAAAAGTCCAATTTATTATCGAAAATCAGATCTCGGAGATGAACGCTTTTCACTACTGTGATAGGTGTATTTCTGGATCTGGATGCATCTTTCGTTTGTTACAAAAGTGAATGACTCTTGATTTCTGATAAGATAGTCGGTAACCATTCTGTGCCATCCACAGCTCAATACAGTGGATAAGCAGTGTAGCGGAATGGTTCTGGTTTCTTCTTGACTGGTAGTTTCGTTTGTATACACAAGAAACGAGTCCCTCTGCTGTTTGCATACGGGATCCCAGTTCCCTGTTTGAACATGTCTTGCGGGAGTTGTATTGGCAACAAGTGGTATTGTGACTGATGTGTTACTAGCTCTATTTTGAAGTCTGTTGCTTTGAGGATTGAGTTACAGAAGAGAGTAAAATTGAATTCATTCAGAAATAGAGATGCTCAGCATAAATTATCTCTCAATCTGAACTGATATTGAATGAAGCAGCGTCAGCGTAGGTACATCTTGGCATCTGTTGTAATTGTTTTCTTGCTTCTAAAAATGAGACTTTCTTTTCTATCTTGTATTTCTGGACTTTTTTTATATATATATATATATATATATATATATATATATTTCCACTGTTCACATGTTTTTGGGTATATGTAATAACTTACCGAATGACCCTAATATGATAGTTCTATTTTTGTTCACAATTTTTATAGAAGGCTAAATGATTGCCTTTACAATTGAAGCAAAGTGAGGACAGCGATATACAATCAGCTTGGGCATGCTCCTTCGATCCACAGTTAGGGCATACTGAATCGCCTCGACAGACTGTTTGAGAGTGTCCGAATTTCTGAAACTTATAACATCTTATTTGGTGTGGAATATACGGTTGAATGCGGAAGTTCATATACCCGTCTTTCACTGGTGAAGGTAGGTTTGGACCACCGTTTGGTGAACTAAATGTCAGTATGTTGCTGCGAGTTGGAATAAGCTCGTCATCTTTCTTCAGCATAATTCTCTTTGATCGGATGGCCTTCTGTTTTTGCAATTAGGTGACAATTTCCTCCACTGAGACATTCATTAGGTCCCATTCTGAGACGACAACTTTGGAAGTATTGAGTATAGCATGTGGTGACACTAACTAGAACTTCCGCCGAATGTGGTGAGTTTGAAAAGGGACTCAAGAGTGTTTGGAGTGTCTGGCGACTTACTGGTGGTCTCAACCGGTAGGTCGCCAGATTTAAAACATCACACCATTCTCAGGGAACCTGCTGCATTTTCTAGACATTTCTGTATGAGAAATGGCGATAGATTGCCTACGGCCTGGTTCGTTAAAGAATGCAGGCTCAGGAAACTTGGATGTTCTACTCGGGAAGTCTTCAGTCTCTTTCGGTTGGTTGCATCATCATCGTCATCATCAGGTTGGCGTAAATCCAATGAATTTGAATTTGCTGTCTTAATGGGGGAATTTTTTTATAATCCATGTTTTGCTTCTTTTGGCTTTGGAGTTTGCTTTACCACCCAGGTTTATCACAAGGTGACCAAGCGTCTGAGTTACTTTGTTACTACACAGAAAGGTGGCTTTCCTTTCTGGGCCTCTGCCTACTTATTTTATTGCGAAAGAGCTAATATGATATACAAATAAAGAAAACGGTTGTTGAAACAAAAGTAGAATCTGTTCGCTGAAATTCTCTTTAGAGAAAACGCTTTCAGAATCGTGAAAGGATTTGGTCACAGAACGTTTGGCACCCGGGGACATTGAGTATTGGAAATTTAGTATTTTTATACGAAATGGGTACTAAAAAGTATTTCCACTCTGTATCCTGAAAGTGTCCGTCTTATCCTTCTCGTTTTGCTACATCGAATGATTATTCTAGAAGGAATTTACTTTAAAATAAATTTTCTGTTAATAGTTTTGGCTACCTAAGCTCAGAGGCGTGTAGAAGATAGGGAATATTACTGTAATTTGTGGTATCACATGGATTCGAAAACAGTACAGTGGATAACAGTGTACTTGTACACTAACCATTCCGTCCTGCATTCAAGAAAACACAACCATCAAATGGTGGGCCCTATAAAACTATAAGGGGTATCAATTAAAACGTATTCCATGCATGAAAGTTATCAGCTGGTGGTGGAAACGGATATGCGTACGCTTAACCAACACGTCGACATGCTGCTTCGCTTCATTTTTTCCTTAGTTGAGTTGGGTGTCTGATTTTTGATATGGAATTTAAAAAGGTATTGCGTCCAAAACTTATTAACATATACAATTACTAAACAACTACTAAAGGACAAAAACAATAATAAATGAATGACAGGATGTTGGCTATGAATGGTGCACGTTTAACCTGAGTCTAAGATACTTCCACTACATAAGGCTTCTGTTATGTAGTGGAAGTATCCACAGTCTTCAAGAAAAAAAAATATTTCGATTCCAAATTTCTGCAGGAAAAGTCATGATTATGCTGAAAACTTTTCCTCGGCCACCGTACAGTGGCATTTTGCTGTCATTCTTTAAAGAACCTGGCGCCAATATCAACTCGGAACGGTATGATGAAACTTCGAACCACTTTCAACAACAAACAGAAGCGACAGTGAGAACACGTATAACACTCACACATTGCTAATCCGATCTGGTCTCACTTCAAGGTGTGTTGGAGAGCACGCAAACTCCTGGCGCAGGGTTCAAGTCTGTCACCATGCGACCTGTGTTTTGATTTTTTCAAAAAGGAATATGTAGATAGTGAGTCAATGGGACATGTCTTAACATTAATAGACTTTTTTTTTTAATTTTTCAAAATTATATATTTTAAAACCCTTACACGAATTTTAATTGAACGACCCTCGTATAAAGCTAGTTCATTTCTCAGGATTTCTATATATCCTCGTAACCTTCACCGTGTATCATCTACCAAACGAAGTGGTCCTGGTACAAAGCAAAAACTAATCAGAAGATTAGCCTCAACTGTCGCTGGCGCAATATCTCAATCACAACGCGTGTTATATTTTTCGGAGCCACAGTAGCTGGCCCCGAAAAATAGAATAGCAGAAGTAGTAAAAGCAAATTCCTAGTTCTCAGTATGTCCGACTTAATATTTCCTAATAAAGCCATTGGCCTTATGCACCTCGAAGGATGGGTAGCTTTATTATCTGATAAGAATACTAGTCAGGAAACCGCTCAGGAGTGTTTATGCACAACGTTACCAAAACTGCATGCTTACTGCTTTATTTAATAAATGTTTCTTCACTGTGGTAACGGAAGAGTAGAATCCTTTCTTCCCTTCTCCCACTACCAAATCAGGTAGTGGGAGAAGGGGAGATATGAAGCCTCCGATTCCTCGAGCAGAGCAGCGGGGTTGACCGAAGTTCTGGCTTGGGTATTCGCCAGTAACACGAATCCCAAATGGACGGTGTTGAGATCTGACCCGTGATCATTTTAACTGTAGCTATCAGTCGTTGTATTTCAATGATATCAGGTAGTCGCGGCATCCCCCAGTGAAGTAGCTAAGGCTGTAGTTCTGTCCTGTGTTGTGAGACAAGCTTTCCGGTTAGCCCATTTAAGTAGCCAGAATTTTGCAGCGAGGATTGGTTTCTTCGTTGTAGTAGCTGCTGATGCCCACACTTCAGCAGCATAGAGGAATGGAGACTAGATTACTGTTCTGATGAATTTCTTAATTATATGAGGCTCCTTAACATAAATTAGTTGTTGTTTAGCTAGCCATCGGAGAGAGGCTGCTCTGGAAGTGAACTTGTCTACATGAGCATGAAACCGGAATTTTGGGTCAAATACTATTCCCAAATCCGCATGTTTAGGAGTGGCAGATATTCCAATTCCATCGAGTGTTGGGGCTATTATTGTAGGGGCTGGTCTGAGAGAGAACACCATTAGTTTTGTTTTTTGTGGGTTGGTCGAGAGTCCATACTGTTTGAGGTAGGTAAGAGGCGACGTTGATGAGACTATTATTAATGCTTGCTGTAGCTTCAAGGTGATTGTTGGAAGCAATACGCGTTAGAATTTTTATATCATCTGCATAGGTGATGATTTTCTCATTGTTACGGACAAGAGGCGCAATGATAGCTGTAAATAATAAGCCAGATAGGACTCCTCCTTGCGGAACATCAGCAGAAATTGTCTTCTTGTGCGATTGTCCATAGGCACCGACTTGTAGTACCCTATCATAGAGGAGTGATGCTATGAACCAGTGGATTAGATAGTGGTCTTCCAGTAAGCGGAGGAGCGCCGACACGTTGATGGCGTCAAAGGCAGCTTCAATATCCAGGTACGTAATTGCGAGTTCCTCTTGCTGTTCAAAGGCGGACAATATATTACATATGGTTGCAAGAAGGTTCGTCACTGTGGGTCGGTTTCGGATTGCGTAGTGGACTTGTGGCGGCCTATCTCCGAGAATCTGATTCATTAAGGTGGGCAGCATTATACTATCGGAAGATCATAAGGCCCAACTTTTTAATTTTCTTTGGGAATTAGAAGCGCTGTATTATTCAAAATGTTGAGATAACTGGCGACATTGAGTCCTTTTATCGGACTGACACTTTACCAGTAAGCACATTAAGGTGCGTACACGTAAAACGCATGTAGCCGCTTACCGGAAACCAGCAGCGACATCCAGCTGAAGCTTCTCACTGGCTATGAACACAGAAAGCAGTTAATCAGTGCAACTTCTCGGTATGCGATGGCGTAAAGTTTTGCACTGGTCAACTACTTTCTACAGGTCCATAGCCAGTGAGACGCTTCAGCTGCATGTCGCTGCTGGTTCCAGGCAAGCGGTTACCTGCGTTCTATGCGTAAGCACCCTAACACACCATAACGGCTGCACGCATACGAAGAGAGTTTGAAAGGTTCGTGGCCTGAGTATGTAGGGTTTATTAAAGGTGTCTGGAAACATGTTACTTTTCAACATAATCCCCTTGAAGTCAACACGCTTTTTGTCACTGATGCTGCAATGCGTTGATTGCAGATTCCAAGAAAGTTTTCTCCTGGGCCTGCAGGAATGCATCCACTTCAGCAACGACGTCACTGTTAATTGGGAAAATGGATGTCAGCCAGGTATTTTTTCAAATTAGGAAATATGTGAAGGTCTGATGGTGTTAGATCTGGTGAATACTAGGGATGGTCTAAGATTTGAAAGTCGCACTCTTTGCAGTGCAGCCATGGCAATGACAGACATGTGAGCAGGCGCGTTGTCCTGGGTGGAACATGACTCTTTTGCAAAGTTATCCCCGACGTTTGTCGTTGATGTTTTAAGGCAAACGCCTCACAAGGTCTATGTAATATGTCCCTGTGACTATTTGGCCTTTCTGAAGGCAATCCCCTAGAAACACTATCAGCATCCCAAAAAACCGATGCCATTACCTTGCCAGCAGAAGGATCGACCTGGCTTTCTTTGAATGAGGAAGAGGAGGAGAAGAGCTGTGTTTCGAGCTGCATAGTCAAAGAAATTGCAAAGAAATTTGCTGGTCTTGTTGGATTTACTGGACCTTGCAAAGAAATTTACTGGATCTGCTTGAAAACGAAGCAAATGTTCACTAGACTTAGTGAACATTCGCTTCGTTTTTAATCATAGCAAGTCAATTTTTATCATAGCAAGAATCTCTGTTATTATGTGATGTACACGTTCAAATTAGATGCCCAAGACGCTGGCAATGTGCCGAACTGTCATTCATCGATCACTCATCACCAGATCATGCACACTGTCAACAACTTCTGGAGTGATGGAAGTTGCAGGTCTTTCAGAGCGTGGCTCATCTTTCATGATCTTCCTCCCTCGTATAAATTCTGCTGCTACTTCTTAACCATGGAATAGGAAAGGGCATCCTTCCCCCAGTGTTGTAACCATATCCTCATGGATTGCCTTTGGCGTTAGTCCCTTTTTTCAAAAAAATATTTGGATGACTGCACTGTGGCGGCTGATTTTGTCCATCTTTCCTCATTCTTACCTGTAATTAAAAGAGACTTTACTCAAACTTGATAGGTTACAATTTGAAGTGTTATATATTAATTACAGAAGTTTTTAACACTGTGTCCCTACTTTCATACTCAGGCCAAGAAATTTTTAAACGCCCCTGTTGATAATATACTCTAGTGTACTGAATTTATGTGATTGCCCATTTAATGTTTGGCACTGGGACTTGTGTCTAACACAGCTCAATAGCAATTCCTTTCTATTCCAGTAAAAATCTGAGGAACTTGAAGAAAAAAAAGAAGATATATATATATATAGTTGAGTTCCATCAGGTTACCACTGTTGTTACAGTGAAATTGAGCTATTTACAAGAATACAAGTTGGGAAAATGTCACTTTACTAAGAAATAAATTTACAATTTTAATCTTTAAAGCTAAATTCATGTTGATATTGTTTTATTAATATTACATTTACACGGTGTTATTTATGACATTCAAATGATTTGTCCATACTGTTTTCCAAGCCGTTTTGTTAAATGAATAACAGAATCACAAATGCGTAACAAAAACACAAGAATTATAAAAGCTGCTTATCATTATCAACAATATGAAACTCCAATTTAATTAGTTATTTCATGTGATTAAGGTCTTTAATTTCTGACAATACAATATCTTTTATGGTCCCCAAACTAAAAGTCATATGTTATGTCATACGTAAAGGTCAAACTAAAAATCACATGATCATTCTGGCCAATCAATAGTTTCACGTTGCCTAAACCTTTCTTAGAAATTCTCATCCAGCAATTGTTGTTTAGTCTGAAGTGCTGAGGTTCTTATGTATTATTACCAAATAAATGCGACATTTTCGTGTCCCAGACTATCGAGACTGTCGTGTACCAGTGTTTCCTCATTTAACAGTTGTCTGAAGGTTTACGCGCTTAAAGATTGTTGGGTGTCGGTGCCTATTTAACTAATTTTAACTAATTTTTGGCCTGGTTATTTGCTGCTTAGTAATAACACTGTCTTTCAAAAAGAATCTTCTGTGCTAGTGCTTGATTGCTCTTTTGTGCTTTCTGTAGTTCCTATACTGGCGTTGACCAATCATCATTATAAGGTGCCCACTATCTGAAGTTAACATCGAGTACGCTTGGGAATAATGCGGGCCGAACCTTTAATGTGCAAAACTCTACCTGCAAAGTATCACGAGGACAATGACGGTGGGTCATCATGAGTTTCACACTACTGTTTTCATTAATGTGAGAGCATATTACTGTTTATTCATTCTACAGAATCGACAAATATCTACTTATTCATCTGATGGGATACGATTTATCTTTCAAATTTCCCTATTGCGCTTCATAACGGTTTATGTTAAATGACTCATGAAATATTTTCGACATACGTAGTTACATTATTCTAACAAATATATTGAAATATTTCTGTTATTGCTAGTGTCCGTGACGTCATTTCTGTATGTTAAACATTATGACGTGACTGTCCTAGTGTCTTGGCGTCATTCTATACTTGTTTTGGCGTACCGCCTCTAATGTTGAGCTTCAACGCTTGTTCAAGGGGGCTGCTAGTCGGTTCGTGTAGCAATTTAATGACGGCTCTTCCACTAAGCAGCCTCCTCTAAGTGATTATTAGATCGCTCTTCCGTACAGACCTTCAGACTCGGGAAGATAGAGGGGTCAGTTTTACTGTAGGATGTAATCTGTGGTCTCGAGCTCCATCTTGACCCATCTCTATCGTGACATAATAGCAGTGGCGGAGATCTCCCTCCAGAAAGGGACAAACGCCAAGGCATTATCCATTTCAGGGGTCTCTAATCTTGATGCCGCCGCCTGTTGTGGACGCAAGTCCGATGGTTTGGCGCTAAACGTTTGTCACGTGTGATTGATGACTAAATTCAATCTGCACGGCCGAGGTGCTGTACGGAGAGGGCTGTCGACTACCCGACCTTATCTGCACCTGGTAATGCGAACGTGATGGGCCTGCGGTATGTTAGCTGGCGTCGACACACCGATAGTTGACCTTCACGTGCAATGAGAGAAGACTTGTTTAGAAAAAAAAAAAAAAAAAAAGAAGCCAAATCGTCTTCCATTAGCACAAGCGACAGGGCGTCTTCCTTCTCGTTTTAATCAAGTTTTCGAGTCCACCGAAACAATGTCCGAACCATACCAACCCTTTCCAAATATGGTGTCCTGTATGGATGAAGTTCATTTACAAAAAAAGTGAATATCAGATTATTTTTTGTTGTTTCACTATATATATATTATTCGATATTTATTGACCATTTAGCAGTTTACTCTCAGAAAACGAAAAATGATTATCGTTCTTGACTAGGACAAAATATTCCTCAAAACATGCCTGATAATTCCTTCTGGACAGAAATGAAAGGCCTGCAGCCAATGTGTATACACAATAGCACTAATTGGCTGCACGTCAGGACACCAAATTTAACAAATATCAAAGGCCTCAGTGTCTGTTCTCCACTCCATTTCCACTTTTTTTTTTTTTTTTTTAATTAGTGATGGGACCACATTTCCATAGTTTAACTACCATCTTCAATGTTTGGTTTGTTGTTATTTTGGTTTTTAGGAGCATTAGCAATTAAGGCCATATTGCTCCGAGGATATGCAGTGGTCATTCCCTGACCTTTCCGCATCCTCCATATTTGATGGTCACGGGCTCGAACCCGGTCTAATCAAGAAGCGTGTGCTACGCACTGCTGCTCCTGCCCACCTAGCTACGGAGGTGTCGGTTCCCTTGTTTGGAAAGGTCAAGAATTCGAATCCAGTCGAAGACTGGATGGATTATTTTAAGCCTTTTTACTCTTGGCCTGATATGTTCTTCAGACATAATATTAACTAATCTGTTTATTTCCGCATAACACAAATAAGAAAAGAAAGGTATTTAAAAGTTGCAGCATGATCATAACGACGCATGCTGCAACTTTTAATATAGGTAGTAGTTTTCTATACGTAGTAGTTTCCTGATACAAGAGAGTTTAGAGATGACAATTGATAGCAGTAGACATTACAAAAAAATTTCACATATGAAACAGAAATGGCTATTTGAAAATTATGGGTAGGTTTAAAGGAATTCACTATCTTTAAAAAAATAAGTGTCATACAGTTTCCTTGTACACAGATACTTGAAATCGATGCATGGTATAGTTCTCATGAGACCAAAAAGTGAATTTAATATGCAATCAATTACATCTTCCTTTTAGATGACAGTAGAATAATCCGACACTTGGCATTGCAGCTTCTAACGGCAGCAGACAATTGAACTGACTAGATTTGGAATTCGAATTAGTGAGCCTTCAACAATTGCAATGCGAGGACCATTGTTATTTATGCCTTGTCATCAATGAATCGTGTAAGTCGTCTTCCAACTGGCTCGTCTTGTAGAGAAGCATTCGATAAGTTTTAATCTCAGGGACATTGGGAAAATGGACAGGAGTGCTCTCAGATGGAGTGGTGGGGGTGGATGTTCCACACTGGCAGGCATTCCAAGGAGCTAGCGTGTTGATAGTCCTTGTAAACAATTTTATTGTTGTAGTTATACGTCAGGCGTAGATTCTTTTTTTCTCCGAATTTTGATATAATTTAAAGAGCTCATTTTTGCCAGTATGCTTGTATGGTAGTTTTTGCTTGTACACTATCCAGCGAAAGAGCCAATAGTCATCGGACTCGATGTTTTTTTTTTTTTTAGTTTTCAGTGATCACGAGGCCCAAAGTTGTGTTTCGTTAGTTACTAAATGGTGAAAATTAAACAAGATACACATTTTGACTGACAGGTCGCGAGTGCTGCTTGGCCCTCTAACATACCTAATATATACTCAATAGTACATAACTAATGCATACTAGCAAACGGTCTTTTGCTAGTAGATTGCATTATCGCAAAGGAAATCAGGATAATATAAATCTGGAAAACCAGTAAGAATTAAGAGAATAATCAGTAGGATAATCAGATAATCAATAGGATAATCAGTAGCGTAGTTACAAATTTTGCCCATCACTACCAGATCTGTGAGCCACCCCTCCTCCATGCTCCTTAAACACCATTTGATAAAAATCCAGTCGAGTTTCCCCACGGTGGTGATAGGCCAGTTTTCACACCGCCAGATACGAAACTATCACACATGGCGGTATTATAGCTTTTATACTGATGAGAATTATGGTTTTTTTCTAATGTAAAATAAATAAATAAATAAATAAATCTTTATTTGTCCTTCCAAGTAATTGTTTTTCACTTGTATAAATTTATGAAGACAAAGGTCTTGAAAGCGGGTTTGTCTTAGGCATGCTTTTGTTCATTAATTTACATCTGACAGTTGGAGAGCTGTCAATTCGCATTAAAGCCATGATTAGTTATTTAATTACACGCTATTACTGTATATGTGTATATGATTTTATCGAGGACTAAGTTAAATTTAAGGAAAATTCTAATTAAAATAATAAAATACACTTTCGAATTATATTATCTGTGTCAGGTTAATCGTTATTATGAATTATTAACTGAATTATGACCACCTACCTAATACCGTTCTCAAGGATAGCAGCGACTATTCGCTTAGGCATTGACTCCACTAGAATGGCTGAAGACGTCCATATGTGGAGTTCAAATGTCTACGGCACAAAGTGGAATGAGTACCAAGGTTACTTAGCGTGAGATGTGGTATCCTGAGAGTTATTTTATAATAACCCATCAATCAGCCTACATGGTTCTAAGGAAGTTCTCTTTCAAATTTAATTTGCAGGTTATAGAAAGATTTCAGAGCAAATCAATTACACAAACAAAATAAATTATTTCAAATTATTCATCCAGGAGTGAATATTTCTTTCTAAAACCACATTGAAATTTCAATTAAATAACGAAACGGATTAAGAGATTTCTTCATTTGTACACCCTAAATGAATATTCAAAATCAATATGAAGTAGATTCACTGAGTGCATAATAGAGTCGTGGATAAGTATAGAGAATCTCTGGGCAGAATCTCCTGTATGACAAAAAATTAATTAAAAATCTTGTCTTCTCTTTCTGCACCAACAAACGCTTTAACATCACGCTGCTTGCTGAATAATTAATGCAATTTTCTTTTTCACTGAAAAACTCCCAATCTATGTTTTCATGAAGAAAGGTGAGAATAAGTAAACCCCTGAATTTCATCACGTTCCTCTTAGTGTAAAAATACTTCAGGGACTAACTAGGTCATATTAGATTTTATAAAGTTCACAGTTAGAGAATCTTGTGCTCGTTTTCCACCCTTTACCCTTTCCTGGTAATAAATGACTGAAGTCGCAATGAAAAGCAAAATTAAGCGCTCACGCTGTCATGAAATTAAGCGTAACTTAATTTAGTGTGAATGCAGTTTGTGACCTATGTCATATGCTTTCGAATTCGCCGCTGCATTTCTGAGACAGTATATAAACTATAGTGTGGCAATGAAACCAGATTTTTTTTAAAGCAAATCTATTTTAATCTTCATTGCCACATTGTGAAAGGTTATTCTTCCTATACCAAATAAAAGACGTAGAACACATTAGGTAATGTACGTATTACATTATTAGATGAATTACGGCAGATGCTGAAAACTTTTATGTGCATGAGATGTGCACAAAACTTCGCTTCGTAATGTTCACGTGATGGGTAGCTGTAAGTTGGGCGTGTGTGTGAGGGGGGGGGGGGGGGAGTGGGTTAACTTGATGACATGAAATTTGATACGAAGGACTAAGAATATTCTAAATAGGTTACAAAATTCTGGAAAGAGCAAAGCTGCTGTTTCAAATTTGTAGCAGTGTTTCTTTAGAGAGAACAGGGCAGTAGGGGACTCTAAAGTTGGAATTATACCTAAAATCTCCCCAACGATCCACAAAACATACGATGAAAGTTTGGTGTCGAACCAATTCTTTCTTGAGTACTGCCTGAACGCCACGTCATGATATGATAGATAGACTTCTGAAGAAGGGAGCGGGAGGGTGGAGGTAACTGTGGGTCATATAATTGGACCCTAAAATTATTCGAATTAACTTTGGTGACGT
Source organism: Mastigoproctus giganteus (assembly GCF_048544385.1). Taxonomy (NCBI): domain Eukaryota; kingdom Metazoa; phylum Arthropoda; class Arachnida; order Uropygi; family Thelyphonidae; genus Mastigoproctus; species Mastigoproctus giganteus. The sequence continues at coordinate 63,441,665 of NC_143584.1, read as the reverse complement.
TTCCTCTCTCGAGTAATGAACGAAGATCTCAAACTACATTGGTCTGAAACTAAATGAAAAGAAAATTACCCAAATGACCTTCACCAACAAAAAGAAGAAAAACGAAATTACAATCTTTGTAAATAGTACCAGAGTCCAAAAAGCCCCGCACATATCGACCTTGGCCTTAAGTGGGACGAAGGATTAACCTTCATACCTGACGTCGAATATATTAGAAAGAAGACATACGCAGCACTCTAGAGCACTGAACATGAACTCACCGGTCTTCGAAGCCCTCATCTTATGATCCAATACATCCTTAAATGCGTTACACCAATTCCGTTGTACGCACCAACTATCTGGTCATCGGTCCCTGAGAACGACAACAAGGTCTTCTTAGGGGTGGAATACTGGCTCCTGAGATGGCTAATTAGGATTGCCGGAAACTGTTTACTATTTCAAGAGCAGTCTTGTGTGCAAATCTAGGCATCACACACTGGATGCAAATGATCATTACAAGGAACATAGTAACTCTGGAAAAGTTATTAACAGAAAGACTAGATACGCCGAAAATCGAAAATTTAATCGCTCGCCCTCGGATGATGCGTCGGAGAATAAATGGAGAAGAACCAAATCTCAGCTGTGACATGACTCAAACTCTCTGAGGAGATCCTTCCCAGCAAGTACTGTTAAGTTTTTTAATAATTTAAACATAGATTCAGAGAGACAATGTACAGGAAAGAAACCTTTGGTAATGTGTACCGGCACGTACAGATATAATTAGAATACTAATTTAATAATTAATATAATTATATTTACTTTTATCTAGTTTCTAATAATCAATTATTAATTACTTAATAATCACATGCGATTTTCATTGCATATGTGATTTTAAAATATTGTAAATAAGGTTATATTGAAATAATCTAACCACACCCTCTAGCCACATGCTGTTAATGGATGTATCGAAAGAGAAATAAACAGATAATAATAATAATATATGAAAATAAACAGATAATAATAATAATATATGATTTCTGAAGCGGAGGAATTGGAGGGACGTTGGAATAAGAATTAATTTTAAAACCTTCCCAAGGACTAACAGAACATAAACTTAAAATTTGGTATCGATAAGATTTTTCCTTATCGAGTAATGCCCAAACATCGATAGTCTATCACAGGGGTGGCCAACAAGTCGATCGCGGCTTTAATTTCGGTCGATCACGTCACGACGAATTTTAAATATATATAAAAAATAGATTAGTCAAAATCTAAATGTTATTATTATTATTACGTGCCCCACTGCATACGCTTCTTACAAATCCGTTTAACCACGTGACTACTCTTGTCTCCGCGCAGCCGCTAGGCTTGTCTAGTGAAAATTCCCGCAGTTCCGTTGTGTAGAGCAGTGTATGTGTCGAATTCTTATTTAGCTTTCTTAATATTGATAACTGGACAGTACTTATCGTTAATTTGATACCCTTTGATTTAAAATGAATACTACGAAAAAGAGTAAAACGTATCATTTTCATCAAGAGTGGGAACTAGAATACTTTTTTGTAATGATAAAATAAAAATGTTGTTGTTTGATTTGAAATGCTTAAAAGTGCCCTTCAAGATCTGCAGTTATCTCTAAATACTGTGAAGGGATTCATCGAAAAAATGAGTAAAAATGTGAGCGAACAATTGCGTACTCAATTGGCTAATTGTGTGGCCTTTTCTTTACAAGTAGATGAATCTACAGATGTCAGTGATACAGCTCAATTGCTCGTTTTTATTCGTATGGTTTTCGATGATTCTGCCACTAGAGAAGAACTGCTGGATATGGTTTCGTTAAAAGAAAGAACTAGAGGTCTTGATTTATTTAAAGCATTCAAAAATTTTATTGAAAAAAAATTAAATTACCACTATTTAAGCTCGTGTCAATAACAACAGATGGAGCTAAAGCAATGACGGGGCATCTTAACAGATTCATCTCATTGTGCCAAAAGGATGACGAATTTTCAGATTTTTTGAGTTACCATAGTATCATCCACCAGCAAGTGTTAGCCAGAAAAAGATTAAATACTAAAAATGTTACGGACATAGCTTTCGAAATCGTGAATTCCATCAGAGGACAATTTCTTCAAAGGAGACATTTCAAAATGAAACTCGATGAAAATGGACCAGATCTGATATTACACACAAATTGGTGACTGAGTCGGAGTAAGTTTCTACAGAGATTTCGAAATTTGCTGAATGAAATTGAAAAAAATTGATGATCAAAGGGGAGATGATTATCAGCAGCTACAAGATACGGAGTGGTTGTGTGATCCGGCTTTTTTTGTCAGATTTTACCAAAAAAATTAAAGTGGACTTTGGAAAAAATAAAAATGTGGGTGACATGATTAGTAGTATTTCAGCATATAAATATCACTTTTTGGCAATGACCAAGGATCTCAAAGAAAAAAAAATTAACATTTTGCAAGTATGCAAGATCATTTGCAAAAATATTTATTATTATTATTAGCCGTATGGTGCAAGGAACCCTGAGGTTTATGCCAAAAACCAGCCAAAAAAATTTCTGAGTTACCGTGTGTGTGTGTGTGTGTGTGTGTGTGTGTGTGAGAGAGAGAGACAGAGAGAGAGAGACAGAGAGAGAGAGAGAGAGAGAGAGAGAGAGAGAGAATAGAAGGAATCACCAAGAAAGAGAAGAATGATGATATCCAGCTCAGGACCTTAGGGATGCCAAGCAAATACTTAGCAGATGTGAAATGCTGTTTTTGAATTTAATAGTGAGAAATATTTCTGATATTGAGAAAGTTGTGGCTGATTTTGAAACCAGATTCGGTGATTTTAAAACAATTGAAGACATTGTTCAATATATTTCTTATCCATTTTATGTCGACTTAGATACGAAACAATTGAAGAAAAAAATCGCTGCGATTTTTCACATGGTGAAAATATTGCTTGCGAAACAATATCTTCCTAAAAGTCAGATCATCGGAAAAAGATTTTTGGAAATATGTTTGCCGAGAGAAGTACCCAAAATGTAAAAAAAAAAAAAAAAAAAAAATGCAATGAACTTTTAAATTCCTGATTTGGTTCCACATTCACATGTGGAACCAAATGAATATGAATCGGCCTTTTCGTATTTGAAACAAACAAAGACGAAGAATCGCTCTAATCTTACGGACTTGCATATAGAAGATTCTTTACGGTTGGCCTTATCACGAAAATCCCCGATTTTGAAAGCTTGGCAGATGACATGAAGACACAAACTTCACATAAATTAAAAATTTAAATGTATGTTTTAAAATAAGAATTCTGAATTGTATTTAATTTTAAAATTTATAAACAACAATTTTCAATATGTGTTGATTAACTCTTTTAACCATGTGCAATGAAATTCTTGAGATGGTAGATCGCGGCACATTTTGAATAAAAAAAGTAGATCGCATCACAAATTAAGTTGGCCACCCCTGGTCTATCATCATTAGTGCTCTGCCAAGGGCAGATCTAGGTATACAACCAATTCTTCATATTATCCTGTTCTCAGCTCCCTCTCAATTCATCTGTCACAGTTTTTCTCAACCTTCCTCGGGGCATCTTCCCTTCAACTTCTCCCCATCATCTCATAACCCATATCCAAGCCAATCTCTCTTCTACCTTCCGATTATTTCAGTCAAATATCTCTTCTGAAACCTACTAATTTCTCACTTTATCGACCAATCTTATTTCCATCATCTCCGTACTCGCATAAATTAATATTTTTTATTCTCAAATGTTCATGTCTCTGCTCCATAAATTATCACACTCCGTACTAGACATCTTACCGATTTCTAATCTCCTACATAATATTTTTCCTCGCTTCTCAGAAGCTTTTTTTTTTGCTCATTGTTATTCTTATTCCTCTACTGCTCTTTGCTTTTTCCTCCACTTTCCAGACACTCGCTCACCTGTTCTGTTTTGTCTTCTACAATTTCAATATATTTCTTCCAGTTCAAACCTTTCTCTTCCCCCCCTCTCACTCTCATAACCTTTGTTTTCTAAATATTTATTCTCATCGTAAACCTATAAACCAATTCTGCAATCCTTCCTTAGAATCTGCCACCAGTGCCATATCATCTTCAAATCTAAAACCACATACATTTTTCCCTCATCAATATTTCTTTTACCAACAGCTTATATATTTCTGGGGAATTACTCTAAATACAGTATTTGAAAAAAAAAATTCCAAATTTCTCTCAGTTCAATTTTAGTGAAATGTGGGATCTCTCGACAAATAGTCCTCAGTATAAAATTTCATGAAATCCATCCATCAACTGACAGTCAACTTGTTTACAGATGGACGGATATGACAGACGTTACACATTTCCGAAAGTAGCTGAAAATCAAAAGGAGGATACAGTGTGAATCGCAATCAAAAACAAACTTCCGAGTTAAATTCCAGTATGGCAGATCAATTGTAACAGGGTTATTATGTTTTGTTTTTTTCCAGAGAAAAAAAAAAAATTAAATAAAACTGAAAACACGATAGGTAAAAAAGTAAATGCTATTCCCTTGGACAATTTTTATTACTGTACCTACAGATAAAGGTCAATTATGTTACCATTATATTAAAATCGTTTAAATTTACTCCTATTTCAATACTTAGAAATTATTGTACAGGTCAAGCACTTCCCCCACTCCATCACCATTGGCAAACTGCTGAAACGGGGATGATAAATCGTGTAGTTAGTATAAATAGACGAGTCTAATGGAGAACCTTATGGAATGTAAGACGTGTTCAAGATATTGAAGTCTTATCTTCAGTGACAACAGCTAAAATGATTACTAAGCAGTTGTTAAAGCTGATTCAGTAAAGATAAGCAAACTAAAGGTAGAAAGTTTAAAGAGAAGAACACTGGGAATCAAATGCATGAGATATATCGAGAAATCTGTGTACTTTTATTAAGACTTTTTAATAAATAGAGAGAAATCAGAGTAGGTTTATAGGACAGAAATTGTATTGGTGATTATCATCAAAATGGTAAAGTAGATCCTGCTGTACCCAAAAATTAACATTTCAAAGGCGTTAGCAGCAGTGTTGAATGTAATGATGAGATGGGGAAGGTTATCAAATAGATAACCCTTCCCCTCCCATTTTTTCTAAATTATAATTATACGAGCGTGCTTAAATGTAGAAAAATAATACAACCTTCGTTGTCAAAAAGCACGGTTACTTCACTCAATTAGGCAAGTGATCAAGTTTCTTAAAAAAACATAGGAAATATAGTAGGTGGAAACAGCGTGCGGTTCAGGTTCCTGCTGTCCAGTCGGGACACGTTAAAACCTTCTCTGTATTTCACCCAAGTTAATTGGTCCCGAAGAGAGGACACGTGAGGATTTCTCTTCCGAAAGCTCCTGTTTTCCATCCCTTAAAACCCAAATGCATATATTTACGTTTCATGGCCATGGTTGTTTACAACCAGGCCTTTTTTTCAAGTTTCACTTATCGATAAAATACGGCGTTCTACGACTAGATAACAGCTCGATATCTCGAGGAAATGTTTATGAACCAACTTTTTGTATTAAAATATTTTAAACACATTTTACATATTAATTTTTTTTCATTTGTCCTCTAAATCAAATGCCGTAAGCTTTCAATTATTGAAAAAATTGTCAAAATTCCATGAATAGTGTGTATTTTGCAGGTATTCCTAAAGGCAGGTCAAGAATTAAAAAGGAAAATATATATCGTATAAATAAATTGTAGTGTGAGGAAACCGTCATGTATTCATAATTTGTCTACAGATTGACAGAGCATTTGCCTATAAAGTAATCAATGCATCTTAGATATTTTTATGAGTTGACGGAAGAAGGATATACACCTGATCCTTAATTTACATTACTGCCAGAATTGATGAACGAGGAAGGTATTCAGTGCGCCCGACTCAGAATATTATACTCATACCTCATTCAGGACAAGATGTCAAAATGCCAAAGGCCCCCTTATAGAAAATCAGTTAATTTGGGTTGGTTTGGGATTCTTTGGTGCATCGAATATTTTATCATATTGCCCCAGTTCATGTGGTTTCTCGTTAATTATGTCTTCATGCATTATTCAGCAGGAAATCCCTGTGCTCAAAGTTTAATTATGGGGTTCTGTTATCAATGTTTCAAAACGACGAATTTCATTCAATATTAGGGACTTAGAGCACCGTCAATTTATTTCAGTTATGTCAACGAATTAGGTTCGTAGCTGCGAGGCTTCAACTATTCTCCTCCAACGAGACCAAAATGAAAAACAAGAAACTGAGTAATTGTTTCTAGGTCAAAGCAGCAACTCTGATACTCAGCCTCTGATAATCTAACCCTTCCCCCCCCCCCCCCAACTTCAAAGAAAAATCCTAAGTTCGCCGTATACAGTTACTGCTGTGTGCTTTTCATAAGTGAAAAAATTAATCAAGGAATATGTTTGAGATCTGTGGCAGTGAAAGATAACGTCACTTCATTTATAAACATGTAGAAAACCTGTCTCATGAACTTCCAATCATTAAAATCATCCACCATCGGGAAACCCTGCCAACTTACGGAAAAAAGTAGTACAACCATTTACATAGTTAAAAAGAAGAACGAAGATTTAAAAGAACTGATTCAAATTAGTTGAAAACATTAGCTTAACTTTTCAGAACTATATTTTAAGAAATATCAAAAATCAGACATTTTAATTTTTAAGTTAACGACTTGACGTTGAGGCAAGCGTCTGCAATTGGAGATAATCGATTTGCAATGCAATATTGAATTAGGATTGTATTTTGAAAACATGTCATAAAATTCAATTTCATAGGAACTACACTGAAGAATCATGAATTCCAAATTGCAAATTTTCATACAAAAGTAATCAAGGCATTTGACGAGCTTTTAAAAGTGTCTTTCTTTCTAAATTGAAATTCACTCAAGATAAATACCAAAATTTATGAAAACTGGAAAATCACTCGAGAGTTGAGAACACAAAATTGTAAATAGATGCTACAAATTATAGTGCAAAAAAAAGAAAGAAAATCAAACAAATTACTTATTAAATAAATTTGGCTATTGAGACAAAAATAAGATTTATCTTTCTTATTCGATTCTCGAAAAAATTTTGATTTTAATCCGCTACGTTTCATTGTACATTGCATTTTAAAATGCTTTTATATTCTGAGGTGGTAGATGACTTTCATCAACCGGTGAAATACCACCACTTTGCTTATTGGAGGCTTGAAGTGGTGAAACCCATGTTTAGTCTCTAGACAAAGTTTCCGGCATCCCCCTCCCCCCATACTTCTCCTTCAACCCATGCAAGGTACTATGTACTATAGGTTTTGATACCTTTCGTGTTTGGGGTTTTCATAAAAAAAAAAAAAAAATAATAATAAAAATATATCAGGGACTTAAAATTGCCAGTTTTAGTGTTTGGTCACTATATTTTCTCTGATAAATGCATGCATACTTAAAATCTATATAATTATAAATTTCTGGCATAGGATGCAACTTCCAAAATTACCTTTCCGATAAATTCGTCAAATCTGCTAGAACGTTATAAAAATAACATTAATTTTTTATTTCATAATTGTGCTATGAAATAAAAAATATTAATTATATATTTTATTTTTCTACATTTTACTGGCCTTATCAATTGCGGGGCAGAGGAACTTGATATTTTGCCGTCTCGCTGGAGGTTAAGATGACATCTACCGGTGTGTGACACGCTTGGCAGGCTTGTGGAAGGTGATGACGGGGAAAATCCTGACGCCTTGGAAGGAACTCTCTACATTGTAAATCTTGTAAATAGCGCAGGATATAAATTTGATTTGTTTACAGATTATTTATAGCAGCAGGAATTGCAAACACGTTCAAAACCTGTACAAACTTTTGTTCAATTGTCATTAAAAAAAGTATTTCATACCACATATATAAATTTTTTCTATGTGATTATCTTATAGCATAATCGATAAACAAAAAAAAAAAGCCAAACTACTCATTGCGTTTCTGCTATTTATATGTTTTAATTGATGATAATTACCATGAGACTGAGTGAGTTTCGTTGGGTTCTATAAAGACGAAAAGCCTGAATCAGTGCATGCTTTCCGTTATTTCTGAAGTCGTTTAATTGAGGTTCGTTAAATCGAGGGTATACTATACTTAAGAATCCATCTATTGCCAAAGGCACATAATTCTGACAACTTCATATTTCTTCACCACTAGCTTTTCCGAACTTTTTCCTGGATGAATACAAATAGAAAGTTTTACGTGTGGAACAAGTAAAGTTAGTAGAATGGCCGTCTTCCCCACACCGAGCGGAAAAGACCCGAGTTCGAGTCTCGTTGATGACGTGAGGGATTTTTATGGGTCTTTTTCACAATGGTGGCTGAGTTAGTTGGTCTCAGGCCAGCGTAACATGGTTTTTTCTCGAAATTCGCGATTTTCGTCCAGCAAACAGAAAATCTACCACAGAACACACGCAACTTACAGACAGTATATGGCTTTAGTTGCTAATGCACCTAAAACTCTCAACAAGAACCATGCGTTGCAAAATGTTCAGTAATGCCCGCACATTGTCAAGTGGAAGGTCGTAACGTCGAATGTCCTTTTACAGTAGGTCCCAAACGTGCTCAAGTTGGGTTGATATAGGCTGAATTGGACGGCCATGGGAGGATGGAGAATTGTCATGTTCCTGAAACCAGTTAGCAACATATCTGGCCTTGTGGCTTTGCGCATTGTCTTCTTGATAGAGGCTGGAATTATCTGGATAAAGTATCATCATGAAAGGAATCATCAACGACAGAAAAGTAAGCGTTTCCATCGAGGCTTTAATTAATTGTGATCAAGGGCATATCACGGAAACAGCCCCCAAACCATAACACTACTCCCTCCAGCTTGCTGAACACCAACAGTGCATCCAGGTGCCATGGCCTCACGTTACTTCCTCCAAATGCAGATACGCTCATCAGCGTGAGAGATTTGGAAAGGGGATTCTTCATAAGAACAGATTTCCACTGGTCCAATGTTCCTGCTGACGTGCCCATGCAAAGCGCAGCATGTTGTGTCTCGCAGTGAGCACAAGTACCCATGACGGCCGTCGACTGCCATAAGCATACGAGCTAATGTCCGGCGCATAGCAAGATTAAAATTCACACGGATATTCTTACGTTGTACTGGGTGGTTATCCGGGCCAATTTTCTGCGTCCCTGCTGTGGTATGAGCAGAGACACACGACCTCACCACAGACGTCGACCACACGCGGCTGTCCCACGACCTTTGGCTGGTTGTTCGACCGCTGTTGAGCCAGTCGTGGTAGAATCGCGACACACAGAACTGGGGCACTTAACTATGTTGGCTGTTGTCGAGATAGCACCTGCACGTCCCCAATATTCGGCGTTGAAAGTCAGAAAGACCTCGACGCCGATCCATTCTTCATCGCAGACACTCAAAACTGACTGCCACGTGTGCGAACTACAATCTTATATCAGCCGTTTCAGACTCACCTAGTCTGGCTCTTGAGATTTATTCCTTAACTGATTTGCAATCTTCTACTATAATTTATAATTCTGCAATAACTGAAAATGGGACGCAGTATATGCGGTGATAAGTGGGAAGACGATAGGGGCTGTATGTCAAGATAAACACTTAGTGAGTAATTTTTGTGAACAAAATCATGACAAGACTCGTCGTATTGTGCCCCTGTTATTCCAAACTGCTCCTTCGAATAATCAAAGGAAACACACATTTAAAGAAAATTTCACAATCCAGCAATCTTTAGTGCATATCACGAAGGCATAACGATTGCCTACAACTGTACGCAAAAATAAACGAATTGCACTAGCTAGTATTGACGAAAAAGGCAGCAATAAATGCAGAATTTCAGATTGGGGGAGGGATTTAAGGTTAAGTTTAAATGATCTTAGTATTAGTAACGGCCGCATGGTGCAAGAAAGCCTATGGCTTATGCTGCACCAGCCAAACAAAAAAAAAAAAAAAAAAAATCCGAACAAAAAAATGATAAAAACAAAAAAAAAATAAATAAATAAAATAAATAACTAAATAATAATAATTAATAAATAAAATAAAATAATAAAATAAAATAAAAAATAAATAAAAAGGAAATTAAACCTATCATCCTGTGCGCTTCCCTTACCCGAAAGTACTATCCAGATGACCTTTGAATTTCCCCAAACTGTCGGCCTCTACCACCCATGAAGGCAACTTATTCCAGTAATTTATAACTCGCTGGCTAAAATAAAAATTCCTGCAGTCCAGTCTAAACATTTCACCCCCGTAACTTGAATTTATGTCCCCTAGTTCTAGCATCATTTATAATCTTGAAAATTTTGTCCTCATTCATTTTACTGATGCCTCTCACAGCCTTAAACACCTCAATCAAATCTCCTCTAAGGTGTCTAGTTTCCAAACTCTGCAACCCACATATTCGAAGTCTTTCTTCATAAGGACGCCCTTTTGCCGATCTCACCAGGCGAGTTACCCTTCTTTGCACCCTTTCAAGAAGCTCGATGTCTTTCTTTAGGTGCGGTCTCCATACTTGAACACAGTATTCCAAGTGTGGTCTAACATAAGCCTTATATAATGGGATTATCACGTCCCTATCTCTACTTGCAAAAGTTCGATAGATCATCGATTGGACACCATGGGCCTTCCTTGTAACCTGTTTACAATGCTCAGAGAATTTCATGTCTGACCGTATCTTAACACCCAAGTCCCTTTCCTCCAGTACTGGGTTTAGTTGAACTCCACCAAGTGAATAAGTTATTTTGGGATTACTGTTTCCCAGGTGTAATACCTTACACTTTGTTGGAATAAAGCACAGCTGCCATTTTTCTGACCATTCCTGAAGTCTATCTAGGTCTCTCTGAAGAAGCTCAGCTTGACAGTGATCATTAACTACTCTACCAATTTTAACATCATCTGCAAATTTAGACATCACGCCCTCTATCCCTTCATCAATGTCGTTTATGAAAATTAAAAACAACAGTGGTTCTAATACTGATCCTTGGGGAACCCCACTTCTTACATCAACCCAATCTGAGGAATAGCCATTTATCACAACCCTCTGCCTCCTGTCCTGAAGCCATCCTTCTATCCATCTAAGGATTTTCCCAATGATTCCAACCTGTTCCAGCTTATAAAGCAACCGCTCATGTGGGACTGAGTCAAAAGCTTTGCTGAAATCTAAATAAACAATGTCGAAATTATTCCCTAAATCCAGCTCGTGAGTGACCCTTTCGAAATAGCGAACCAGATTTGTTAAACATGATTTTCCCTTTACAAAACCATGCTGAGTATCCTTGAGAATTTCAATTCGATCCAAATGATCCTGAATTCCACCCTTGATCATTGCCTCCATGATTTTCCCTACTACTGAAGTCAGACTGACAGGTCGATAATTTCCAACTTCACTTTTAGAGCCACCCTTATGTATGGGAGATACATTTGCACTTTTCCAATCCAAGGGAATCTCCCCAGAGTCTAGTGATACTCGCATAATTAGCCTCAATGGTTCAATGCACTCGCTTGCCGCCTCTCTTAAGATTATAGGGTATATTTCATCAACTCCAGGAGCCTTACTGGTCTGTAGGCTCGAAAGTTTTTTCATTAAATAATCTTGCGAAATTTCAATATCATTAATTACATATTTTTTAACTTCGCTCCCACAACTTCCCATTGCCACAAAAGGCTTTTCATTTGTAAATATCGATGCCAAATAACTGTTGAGTTCATCTGCAACGGCAGCTGGTGTATTTATTACTATCCCATTTCCCTTACGTAAAGGTCCGATCTGGTTTGTCCTGCTCTTCTTGGAATTTATATATGTGAAGAATTCTTTATCCCCCCTCTTTGCTCTGTTTGCTAGTGACTTCTCATAAACTGCCTTTGCCTGTCGAATCTTTTCTGTGGCTCTATTACACATCACCTTGTAGCTGTTATAGGCTTCAGTACCTTTTATTGCTCTGTAATCTTTCCATGCCACCTTTTTCTGCTCAAGTAATGCGGCAACTTCACTATTCATCCAACTTGGAACCCTTCTCGTGGAGTATTTTTTAATGGTATATACGCATTCAAGGCATCTGTGATTAATGTTTTAAAAGCGTACCACAGTTCAACTGTATTCATTCTCTGCGCGATATCTACCCAGTTAATAGAGGCCATGTAGTACCTTAAGGCATCGTAATTTCCTTTTCTGAAATTAAAACCCATTCCTTTGCCTTTTACTACTGCTACCTCTCTCGTCATCATCCACCGTAGAACTCCGTGATCACTTCCTGCTACTGGTTCCTCTACTGTCAGCCCTGTTATGTCATCTGATTCATGTGTGATGTCTTGAATAGGTCTAGGATATTCTTTTCTCTAGTATTTTCCCTGACATGTTGATACAAATAACAGTCATCTAGTTGATTTAAAAATTTTGTTCCCCATGTCGAGTTTCCTTCCCATTTACTCCAATCAATTAGAGGCAAATTGAAATCACCCATAATAAGACATTGACGCTTACTTGCCCATTCCATTTGCATGTAGAGGCTTTTGTCATAATCTTCACGATCACCTGGTCTGCAGATTACTCCTACTCGCATTATACCTTTGTTTCCAACTATCTCACACCATACAGACTCTATACTAGCATGTGAAATGTCTGAATCCGGGAAAGCTATCGTCGCACTCAGGTTGCTTCTGATAAGAAGCATTACCCCACCACCCCTTCTATCTAACCTATCCTTCCTAAATACATTATACAAGCCGTACTGAAACTCATCATCCCCAATCTTGCCCTGTTGGAGCTTTCAATGTGCCTATTTATATATTTTTGCTTTAAATAAATAAATCTTCTATTTATACTCTGTGAATTCCTTTGACCACACAGGGTCAAAGTAGTTCACAATATATATTCTGCGGATATTACCAGAACATCACCGTATTTAAAAGTCATGTGAGATTGAACCATGGTCAACTAATTTTTACAGATTTTCAGTACGACCAAAATCTCTCTTGCTAACTGTTCAGCCCCCTGCGTATCATACAAATTAAGCCATTAATCTGCTAGTAGGATTAGTCGTCAGACAATAGGAAAAAGATCATATGAATGATTAAAGTATAAGAAAATTACAGGAAAAAATTGATAGGAGAATACTGATTAAAGTAAGAAACCTGACGGGGGAGAAAGTCAGTTGAAATAATTTTTTTTCTTTTTTTTTTTTATACTGCAGAAAATTAGAAGCCAGGCAGCTGCCTTTAGGAAATTTGTTTTTAAATAGTCCCATAGTTTTATCACGTAAAGAAGCTCAAAATCGCACACGTCATTACATCGCGTAAAGTCTCTAAACTCTTTAGCGAACACAAAATGTTAAGTTATAAGAGAAAAGAAGCTTGTCGGTTCTGAAATTCGAACTTTATATGTTTATCTTTATATGTTATTAATTAGAACTAAATAGTGTGAAACGATTTCAGCTGCCAGACGATTTACTAACAAATTCATGAAATATTCAGTGATAGGTGTATAATCCTTTCATGTTAATTATTTAACAAGGTTGTTGCTCAATATTAACATAAATCCTTTCCTTTCGTTACCAGGGAAACCATGGAGACTCTCATTTCCGAACACACCTACGCAAGATCACCTTTGAGGCCATTCTTGGACATCGAAAGGGACGAACTGAATTGTGCACTCTTGAGGGAGAAGGCTGAACTCTTCGGATTTCCACCTCGACATCCGTTTCTATGGAGACCATCAAGTGGACTTCCTCCGATCCTCTCCCAGAGTGATGGGTATTCGTCGATGCTATCACCACAGACTAACTGTCTGCCTCCGTCACTATATTCGGTGAACGCATCTAGATCCAATCATCCATCAGTGGTGATTTCTCCTCATTTATGGCAACAGTGGGCTTCGAATCCAGCAGGATTGCCAGGTCTAAGTCAGTACACCATGCTCATGAACAATGTCACTTCCAGCAGCTCGTGTCCTCCTCCGATAGGATCTCTGCGGCCAGTTATGAGTACCGGTGACAATTCACAGGGCTTCGGGGGACTTCATCGATATATGCCTTACTTCTATCCTAAAAAAGACAGCAACGGGATGGACGTAGGCAGCGAACTGTCTTCTAACTCCCTCAGGTGAAATGAGGCGTCAGTTAACTCGGGCAACGAGACAATGGACAGCAGAATTGCAGTTCCTCGAAAGGAACCGGCCAATGAGCTATGGATCCTGTGTGATTTTTCTGGTCTCCAATCTCCTGAGACTATAAAACAACCAAAGATTCCTCTCTGTAGAAATATCTCCGTGACCACAGAATATCGTCTATAAATGTTCTTGATCCCAAGAATCTCCGTGGATGTGAACTAATAGAATTTGACTTAAAAAATAAATGAAATAAAAAAAAAAAACATCCGGGAATGAAGTACGAGAAATACTTCGAAGAAAATCAGATGGATTAAACTTGTGATGTACATATACTTTCTTTATTCAGATTTAAGGGCGTGAGTATTGTTTACCTGTGATGTCATAGATTGAACTCTTGAGAGTTCGTCTCAAAATATTCCTACGATTTTTTCAAGTTTTTTGTTTGTTTTTTTTTTTTAATCGTCAAAAACAACAGGGATTACGATTCTCTGTATGATGGGAAACTTACATCTTTGTCTGGTCAATCCTATACCCTGTGTTATTTCCGGTTGTGTTTCCTAAAAGAAGATGAAAGTATAGTTGAATGTGATATCCTCTATTTTATCCCGTAGACGCATATGTGTTGCGCATTTAATGTTTCGGGTGAAAACACCTGTACGAAATCTAGTACAGACGACACTCTGTAACAAAGTCTTGTATATTATTCTAAGTAGCGTTCTGTGTAAAATACCGAAAAATATTCAATAAAAATAAATGGGTGACTTCGATGAAATTAAATGTGCTTACTACGTAAATTATTCTTTCACACTGTTATTCCTAGGTTCGCCGTGGGGTGTATGCAGCTGGAATTAAATAACACGAGACAAATGATGAAATAATCTGGCAACCACGAGGTTTAAAACTCAAAAACCTAATGAGAATGGCTGATTCAGCATCTCCTGATGAGGCATGGTACATGTACATACGTTTCCAAATGTGATGATTGTTAAACTCGGAAGGTATAAAGCTTCCAAGTTTAACAGATATAACTTCTTTATTCAAAAACATTCCACTGCCATCTGCAGTACATAAATAAAACAAATACTTAATGTTAAAATAAATATTTACATATTTATTTCAATACTGAGCGTTTAAAGGTAGTGCAAAAGAAAATAAACGTACTAAGTTTTCTTTTCGGTTGAAGGTTCACGTTAATATATTTTTCATCGTTCAAATGAAAAATCCGTTAATTCATACCAGATTAGTAGTCAACATTCAGCGTGAGTGCGAAATTTATGAAGTGAGCGGAAGAAGAAATGTTAAAACAGTTTTTAGCAAATGTTAGTCTGATGAGAGAAGTTTCACCTGTTTCATGTTGAAATAATATTTCATAATGTATCTAGAATGAAAGCGAGATACACACGCGTTCGTCTTTTACAGGAAGTTGATTTATAAAAGGACCTAAAATCGCACAAAAGCCTGTCAAAGCTGTTCTTTTTTTATTTCTATATCGATACAAATTGCTTCCGTATTGCACTGCAAAGAAATATCACCTCTCTAACTACTTCCCTTTCCTGTAACAGTTGTATTATTACTACGTCAATAAATATTTATTACATAGTATATTAGACACTAAGTCTTGATAACAGAGTAGTCAATCCGAACGTGCGATAGTAACACGTATTTGAACTGACAAGTGGTTCGAATTCACGTGATCGATAAATACGGTTTATGATAATATTCATTATCAAAATCGTTAGTTATAAATTCCTCTAACCTACGTGCTCGTTCTGGAGTATAAACAGATTTTTTTTTTTGATACACTCATTGGCATGTATCCACGTTTTTAAAAGTAAGAATAAAAGCAGGAGAATAAAGAAGGAGCTTAATAAATATTGAAAGTGTATACAATTTCATAAGAAGATAATATGGCTATGAGATATCGAATACTTAAAGACTGAGTTGAAAGTTCATAGCGATGATCAGTTCACCACACATCAGGAGTATGACTTCATGCGTCTCCAGCTGTCCGCTGGAGGAGACGCATGAAATTGTTCACAGCACTTTGATTATGCAAGCTATCAAGAGGTCATCTTCAATTTTTGAAGATTCGGAGTTTAATTCGAGGCGTTCAAGCCCTTCCAGTGAATGGAAAGGAGCTCATGGGTACTGTCAGCTCTACGTACGCTTATAAGGTATGTATTATAAGTGTGGAACTTGTGCTAATTATAATAGCCCAAATCATGTATTCATTCAGGATTTGGGGCATATTTTATAAACAGAGCCTATAAGACTTGATTTTTTTTAATCTATGGACTTACATTGTGGAGTTCAGAGATCTTGGACTTATGACTCGCATGTCTTGAGTCTGTGGCTTAACTAAATCTAAGATGTTTGAAGGGTCTGCTATCGGCATTAGTAGACAGGAACCTGTCTTTTCAATGCTGGCTTTAAATATGGAAATGGATATCATGGAGGCAGCAATTGGGATATACCACAGAACATAAATCCGAGAAATGGTG